>NC_091332.1:22397897-22667897 GCF_038502225.1 Cherax quadricarinatus
ATACAGAGGATATCTTCCACAGCCAACATGTCCCGTAGCTCGGTTGGTAGCACATTCAGCTTACACTTTGAGGTCCGTGGTTCGATCCCCGGTACAGGTGAAAACACTGGGCATGTTTCCTTAAGGCACTTCCTGTCCCTGTTCACCTAACAGCAAGTAGGTACCTTGGTGTTAGCCGACTGGTATGGGTCGCATCCTGGGGACAAAATTAACCTAGGTTGCCCGAAATGCTCTACATAACCAGGGGATTTCTATATAGTATGTCAGTTAGGTCTGCATAAGTTGTATCATGTACTTGTAGAAATAAAGATTATTATTGCTAAGTTCTGGCTCGGTGGCAACGCTCTAGCCTCACACAATGAGTGTAGTTCAGTCCTCGGCCGAGTAGAAACATCGGGCATGTTTCCTTACACCTGCTGTCCCTGTTCACCTAGCAGTATGTAGGTACCTGGGTGTTAGGCGACTGGTGTGGGTTGCATCCTGGATGACAAGATTGAAGGACCCCAATGGAAATAAGACAAGCAGTCCGCGATGACTCATTGACTTTCTTGGGTTATCCTGGGTGACTAACCTTCCCCGGGTTAAAAATCCAAACAAATCTTACTTTAATCTTACCCCCTACTACCACTAGTGAGTCCCGCCCATTTGTGACCTGACTTCAACTGCTGCACCTTATCCGACTCCAGTATACAATGGACTCTCTTCCTGCCCGTGCTTCAAATTTATCAAGACTGAGGCACTGAACACCTACTACCAGGCTGTGGAACCGATAAGAAATCAGACATGTTTCTAATTCCTCATCTTGTATTCATTGTGCAATCATTATTGTAATGCTTACTGAGTGCTGCCTTACGAGGTTTCTTGAGACCTTCTCGTAAGGAGGTTTCTTGAAACCTCGTATCCTGAAGAAGTACATAGTTTAGTAATTCCACACAGTTTAAGAGTTATCAATTTGCTAAGACGGCTGTCACGAAACGCTTGTTCTAAAAAAATAAAAAAATAAATAAAATTCATTACTACGTTGTGATCCTCTAGTTTTCACAGTATGGAAGGGTAATTGGGGTTGGCCAGGAGACGCTCAAGCAGTTACTTGTTAGTATCTAACACTTAGTAGCAACCAGCGCAGAGGCGAGGGCCAGGAGCTGTGAGTAGACCTCTCCAACAACGTATAGATGAGTACACTGCTCTTTCCTGACCAATAAAACACCACTACCACAAAATAATAACAATAATATTATTATTAATATTATTATTATTAATTTTCCAATAACATACAATTAATACAAAGATTTCTTATTTAACCCTTTCACCAGAATTAAATTATTGTAAGGAGAACACGTTTTACTAATATACAAAAAAAACTCTTGTTGTAGACAAGTAAATGATATATGAAACACAATCTACCAAACAGATACGATAACAAACACATGATTTTTTTTTCAAATGCTCTCTACTTTCACGTTAAAATACACGAGGCCAAAATCTGGTCAAGATTGTCCATGCTTGGAAGCGATAAAGTCAGTGTCATGTGTAGGAACGCATTCTTGGATGGTAAATTAATGAACGTAATGTTCCAGCATAGTGATTTAATGTCATGTGTAGGAAACACTTCCTTGGATAGTAAGTTAGAAAGTGAATGTAATATTTTAAGAACAGCAGTTGAAAAAAAAAATTATTTTATTAATTTATGGAAATAAATTGCCAGACAGTTCAGCGAGAATAAACTGTTTGAAAAGCGAATGTTTGTCATTGGTCTCAGTAGTAAAGACAGCACTGAGCCTAGTCAGTGTGCTGAGGAGCCTACTCGGTGTATACCAGGCAGGGCAATCAATTAGTATTGTGGAACCTACTCAGTTTGTGAGTGACGGGCAGACAAGTTGTGGAGCCTACTCAGTATGTTACAGTGAGAATGAAGTAGTGAGTGGCGCTAGTGATGGTAGATGTTGTGATGGTGAAGCAGTGAATGGTGCTAGTAAAGCAGTAAATAGTGCTAGTGAAGCAGTGAATAGTGCTAGTGAAGCAGTGAATAGTGCTAGTGAAGCAGTGAAGTGCTAGGGAAGCAGTGAATAGTGCTAGTGAAGCAATGAATTGTTAGTAAAGCAGTGAACAGTGCTCTCAGTAGTAGTAACCAGTTACCAGTCTCAGTAGTAGTAACCAGTTACCAGTACCGTCTGACTCAACGATCAACCGTCTCTTGAGTCACGGTCTTTCATATTGTGCTGACCTCAGCAGTATTCAAAGACCTACTGGGTACTGGGCAGCCGGCGAGCCAGTATTACGTGTGGTAGCAAGGAGATAGGTACGGCTGGCAAGAGCTCTGTCCACATAACAGCAATATACGTAAAACAGCCTAAGTGAGTATTTCTACCCTAATCCACGTATCGAACTCCCACATGATAAATGGTGTGCAGCGGTGTGGAGCGTGGATTTACGTTTTTAAGGGTAATTCAAGGCGTTTGAAGGCTGTTTGTGTGAGTAGCGCCAGGGTCAAAGGTGAATCTCCAGCCACCAGCTCTACCCTCCGGCACCACCAGCCAAGCCTGACTCCCCTCACAGCTTTCATCCTGCAAGCCTGTTGCAGCCGTTTCAAGCTTCCTGGCTTAGTTCGTGTGCTAATTGCTTCAATCTCCGAGGGGTTGACCCGGATTTTGCAATTAAGCCAGTCAGTAAGCCAGACTGTGGAAGTGAATGCCAGTCAGCCTATCCAGCCTGTCTCCTGTCATCCAACTGCTCCTCCGTGCTTTGTGCATCGTTACACGTCTTCCAGTCATCCATTCTCGTGGGGTAAGCCAGTCAGCCAACCCAGCTTCTAACCCAGCTGAGAGAGAAGTAAGCCACGCAGTAAGAAGTAAGCCAGATTCCTCTGAGGTATTGTTTATATCGCTTTGTGCTTCCTGTTGGATGCTAAGAGTGGTTTTCACCATTCCTGTGGCATAGAGTGGGTTAAACCATCTGTGGGTGAGTGGGGCGCGCGGCAGCCTCACCGTCCCCCCCCTTACCACTATCTCCCACCACCCGGGGTGCGCGGCAGAAGCATCCACCACCACCACCACCACTACCAACCTACCTGTGGTTGTTTGCACCCTTGTACCGGGTCCTAGTACTGTTTTGGCTCACATAATTGGTCAAGAGATTGTAGCTGGTGCCAACGAGATAAAGCCAGTTATGTGAGTTCGCCTAGAAAGCACATTCTTCACGACAACAGTGAATGTCGGAGGCGTCATCACCGCGCGGGACACCATACACCCGCCTCCAACAGTACTCACCGTCCATCTCCTACTCTCGACTTCAGTGATAATTTTCCTGAGACATTTTCTTGCCTTTAAAGACATTTGCGTGTGTGAGACATTTATAGTAAATTGCTTGTGTACTCTAAACCTTGTGTTTTTTCAGTGTAAACGCAGTATTTTTGACTCATTATTTTTTTAGAATATTTTTTTCAGTGTTTTCACTTATCTTATATTTTTTTTTTTCTGTGTTTTTTTTTTTTTTTTCTTATGCTACTCCTGTCTGTAGTAAGTATTATTGTGTCGTGTACCAGTCAGTCACTCTGTGTGAAGTGATTCATTTTTTTTTATTGTATTGTCATTGTATTTCATGCAGTGCTAATTACCCCAGTATACCAAATTATCAATTTATTTCTATGTGTGTCTTTTTTCGTATGCCAACAGTGTCTCATTTCTCTAATTTTTTCGCAGACTGTGTACCATTATTTTTGCCAGCAAAATTTTTGTCGTATCAGTCACAGCAAGATTTTTGTTGTATCAGTCACAGCAGGATTTTGTTGTAAGAATATTAATTTAAGAAGTGTGCTCCGTCATTGTAAGTGTTATATTCCCTGTTTTGTACCTGTGTTTTAATTTTTTTTATATTTTTATATTCTTGAACAAATTCACTCTTGATGCAATTTCAATTACTTTTAACGTAAAGTGTTTTCTTTACTCTGCTTGAGTAAATTGTTTTGTCTAATTTACAATTAAGAGTTAAAGTGTTCAATCAGTTTATTTTTTTTTTCTTCATATTTTAAATTCATTATTTTACCTGAGTTTTCCCAGTGACACTTTATTACTGCAGTGATTTCTACACTTTATTTGTTGCACTTGTTCTGAAGTGAATTATTTTGTTGAACTGTTCTGCAGTGAATTCTTTTCTTTTATTGATATTTTTATAACTTAATTTTTTTTTAATTTTGTCTATGCATTCTTAGAAAATACTTAAATTTCCCAGTTAACAATTTAATAATTTTATTTTATACTTTCACATTGATTTAAAAATTTAATTAATTAATTTCTCTATTAGCAAGAGTAAAGACAGCTCATTTTGAATTTAATTCAGTCTCCAGTAATATTTTTACTTGTATATTTCAATGTAAATTTTTTTTATTTTTGTCAATAGTCCTTTAAATTGAGTTTTCATTCCTCTTGCAGTGTATTTAAATATTATTCTGCAGAATTAGTTGTATATCTTTTCATTTCAATTCTAGAATTTTATATCATTTTTATTGTTCATTATTTTTGCCTTATTTGTTCTCGTGCTACTTTGCCATTATGTCTCACATACCGTCAAGTGATACTTTAGTGAATGTCGACACTCAGACCTCTCAGGCCACTACTGCTGGTCCTGTCATCAGTCCTCACAGTTCCTTACCGACTGACAGACCGACTCAGACACCGAGATATTATAGTTATACTCGTGATTCCCTTGATGCGTTACCTTTATTCAATGGCCATGTACATAGTCTTGAAGCATGGTTTGCGGTCATGTCCCAGTCACTTTTGAATGTTCACTTAGTGTATCATGCCTGTCAAAGTCAATATGAATCAGTCCACAGTACCAACATTCCCTTACTGACTGAAAGACAATACCTAGCCCTTGAGCAATGTGTTTGTTCTCACAGCTTGTATCTGAGATTTGTTAAAGTGCTGCGAAATGTGAAGTTCAGATTAAGTTCCTATAGATCCGTGAATTACTTATTAACGTAGCCGAGCGGTCAGGCACTAGTAATGCTGTCACTCCTGTCTGGACTCCAGCCACAATATCGTGCACGCAGGATAGTGCTTACTATCCTTGCGATGGCGACTTGTTCAAGTATTCGTTCCTTCCCAGGGGACGCTTTGAGAAGAACTTTACTTGCAACGAGTTATGCCATCTCTTGCTGATGCCACCAGCCATTGCAGAAAGACGTTTCTGTGGCTAGTGTGCTCACTTGAGTGTTTGTTGTCCCTTGTGTTTCAGATTGTGATCCCATCCTAGTTGACAGTAATCAGTGCATTGTAAGAAGTTATTTCTCGAGTAACTTCCACGTTGTTAATGTTTGCAAGTGAAGTTTATAGCTGATACCTCATGTCACTGTGTGCGACTCAGAATATCAGCATTGTTCACCGTGTTCATTTTTTTTCTCCTGTGCTTGCAGTTTGAGATAGTAGATTCGTTCTCCCTTGCTCATATTGCGTGTTATAGCGTTAATTTTCAACCGGGGGGAGTCATCCACTCCACCGAGTTTGTTCATTCCTCCAGTAAGAAAGAACCGATCCCATGTGGTCTGGTGTGATTCGATTCCTGCTCCAGGAAGATCTTATTCTGACTGTGAAGCCACCAGCACCCATCAGTGACTTTCTCATGAACCAAGAATTACTGTATCGAACAGCCGAGTTGGGTACTCCTAGCAGAAGAGTATACCAGTTAGTAATTCCACAGTCACTAGTGAATGTAGCTTTACAGCTAGTTCACGATGTACCAGGTGTTGCACACCCTGGTATGGATCGTTCAGTAAAACAAGCCAGATTAAAATACTTTTGGCCTCGTATGGCAACTGATATTTCTGAGTATGTTAGGAAATGTAGTGTCTGCATGCAACATAAAGGCAATGCTAATGGTCCTAATCCAATCCAAGTGTATCCAACTACTAGCGAACCTTGGGAAAGAGTTGCGCTAGATTTGTTAACTAATTTCCAATGTTCCCTCCAAGGTAACAAACATCTGTGTGTTATGGTAGACCATTTCACCAGATATTGCGAGTTAGTTCCTATTGCAGATAAGACTGCCGAGACAGTAGCTAAAGCGTTTAAAGAACGCATTATCTGCAGGCATACCACTCCTAAGTCCCTAGTAACAGATAATGGAGGTGAATTCTGTAATGAAATTCTTGAAAATTTGTGCACCTTGTACAAGATCTCTAAATCCACCATTGTTCCTCATCATCCTGCCAGCAATGGGTTAGCGGAACGAACCAATAAGAAAGTACTTGATGTCTTGAGAGCCACTATCAATCCCAATAGTGAAACTTGGGATGAAGTTATACCTGATGTGCAGTGTGCTATAAATTCTGCTTACAATGTTTCTATAGGTGACACTCCACATTATGCATTGTATGGTGTAGATAAACGTTTGCCTTATGAGTTGTTGTATTCTAATCCGAAACCAAATTACAACCCTGATGATTTCGTAGCAACTCGTACCAGCTTAGCTCAAAGTGTTTTTAGAAGAATCCGTGAAACACTTCATAAATCAACAGCTGAATTTACAAGAGTCGCAAATACTCGAGTAAAGCCATCAAAAATCAAAGTAGGTTCGAGAGTTATGCTGACTAACTTTAACAAATCGTCTGCAATGCCAAAGCTTGATCAAAAGTTTGTTGGTCCTTATCGCGTAGTTGAACATATCACTGGTAATAAGTATAAGGTTAGAGAGATTAGTACTGGTCAGTATAAAGAATCGCATTTGGATCATATGAAGTTAGTATGTGATGATAATGACGTTCCAACCCAGACTAATGTGACAGACTCTGACAATCCTCCTGATCCTGTACTCTCTTCCTCTGATACTCAGTCAGATGATCAACCTGAATGTCGTTATTCCCTACGTACACGACAGGTATTGAGAAATCCTCAAGTATCATTTGTAACGCCTACTTCAGATTTGCCTCAAATACAGCATGAGTTAGCCTATGCTACAGAGTTTGATCCTCCCAGAGATGACACCCATTCTGCATATGCCAATCTTACCCTAGCAGAGTTGGGGTTAAATGTAAATAACCTGTATAGATGAATAATTACAGTATCAACTTATCAGTATTCAAGAATTTTTTTTTTTTTGTGTTCATGTTCTCTCCGCATTCTGAGAGTTAACAGTCTAGATTTGCGTGCACCGAATCTGCCTTTCTGTTAAACACTCTTTCTTTGTATATATTCCTTCCTCAGAATCCGTAGATCACACGAATACAGATCGATCGATCAAAAATTTTTTTTTATCACTTGTATTCTCAACGTAGAGTTCGTTGTTCAATTGTTGAGTTTTAAGTTGTGCTATCGTATACCTTGTATTGCATTACAGTTTCAGTTACGTAAGCTTTCATTCCATTGTTCTACTTATGTATTTTTAATGTTTAATGTTGTGTACTTTGACATTGTATAGAATCAGCCCAAGCCGTATACCTACCATCTCTAGTTTGTATTAGTTGTATGTCGGGACGACATACGTTAGCGTCGCCGAGCTCTCAGTAGTAGTAACCAGTTACCAGTCTCAGTAGTAGTAACCAGTTACCAGTACCGTCTGACTCAACGATCAACCGTCTCTTGAGTCACGGTCTTTCATATTGTGCTGACCTCAGCAGTATTCAAAGACCTACTGGGTACTGGGCAGCCGGCGAGCCAGTATTACGTGTGGTAGCAAGGAGATAGGTACGGCTGGCAAGAGCTCTGTCCACATAACAGCAATATACGTAAAACAGCCTAAGTGAGTATTTCTACCCTAATCCACGTATCGAACTCCCACATGATAGTGCTAGTGAAGCAGTGAATAGTGCTAGTGATGGTAGATGTTGTGATGGTGAAGCAGCGAATGGTGCTAGTAAAGCAGTAAACAGTGCTAGTGAAGCAGTGAATAGTGCTAGTGAAGCAGTGAATAGTGCCAGTGAAGCAGTACAGTGCTAGTGAAGCAATAGTGCTAGTGAAGCAGTGAATAGTGCTAGTGAAGCAGTGAATAGTGCTAGTGAAGCAGTGAACAGTGCTAGTGAAACAGTGAATAGTGCTAGTGAAGCAGTGAATAGCGCTAGTGAAGCAATAAATTGTTAGTAAAGCAGTGAACAGTGCTAGTGAAGCAGTGAATAGTGCTAGTGATGGTAGATGTTGTGATGGTGAAGCAGTGAATGGTGCTAGTAAAGCAGTAAATAGTGCTAGTGAAGCAGTGAATGGTGCTAGTAAAGCAGTAAATAGTGCTAGTAAAGCAGTGAATAGTGCTAGTGAAGCAGTGAATAGTGCTAGTGAAGCAATGAATTGTGTTAGTAAAGCAGTGAACAGTGCTAGTGAAGCAGTGAATAGTGCTAGTGATGGTAGATGTTGTGATGGTGAAGCAGTGAATGGTGCTAGTAAAGCAGTAAATAGTGCTAGTGAAGCAGTGAAGTGCTAGTGAAGCAGTGAATAGTGCCAGTGAAGCAGTAGTGCTAGTGAAGCAGTACAGTGCTAGTGAAACGGTACAGTGCTAGTGAAGCAGTGAATAGTGCTAGTGAAGCAGTGAATAGTGCTAGTGAAGCAGTGAACAGCGCTAGTGAAGCAGTGAATAGTGCTAGTGAAGCAGTGAATAGTGCTAGTGAAGCAGTGAATAGTGCTAGTGAAGCAATGAATAGTGTTAGTAAAGCAGTGAAGTGCTAGTGAAGCAGTGAACAGTGCTAGTGAAGCAGTGAATAGTGCTAGTGAAGCAGTGGATAGTGCTAGTGAAGCAATGAACAGTGTTAGTAAAGCAGTGAACAGTGCTAGTGGAGCAGTGAATAGTGCTAAAGCAGTGAATAGTGCTAGTTAAGCAGTGAATAGTGCTAGTAAAGCAGTGAATAGTGCTAGTAAAGCAGTGAATAGTGCTAATAAAGCAGTGAATACTATTAGTAAAGCAGTGAATAGTGCTAGTGAAGCAGTGAATAGTGCTAGTAAAGCAGTGAATAGTGTTAGTAAAGCAGTGAATAGTGCCAGTGAAGCAGTGAATAGTGCTAGTAAAGCAGTGAATAGTGCTATTGAAGCAGTGTAGTGCTAGTGAAGCAGTGTATAGTGCTAGTAAAGCAGTGAATAGTGCTAGTGAAGCAGTGAATAGTGCTAGTGAAGCAGTGAATAGTGCTAGCGAAGCAGTGAATAGTACTAGTAAAGCAGTGAAGTGCTAGTAAAGCAGTGAAGTGCTAGTAAAGCAGTGAATAGTGATAGTGAAACAGTGAATAGTGCTAGTAAAGCAGTGATTGGTGCTAGTAAAAGTGAATAGTACTAGTGAAGCAGTGAATAGTGCTAGTAAAGCAGTGAATAGTGCTAGTAAAGCAGCGAAGTGCTAGTGAAGCAGTGAAGTGCTAGTGAAGCAGTGAATAGTGCTAGTGAAGCAGCGAAGTGCTAGTGAAGCAGTGAAGTGTTAGTAAAGCAGTGAATAGTGCTAGCAAAGCAGTGAAGTGCTAGTAAAGCAGTGAATAGTGCTAGTAAAGCAGTGAATAGTGCTAGTAAAGCAGTGAATAAGTGCTAGTAAAGCAGTGAATAGTGCTAGTAAAGCAGTGAATAGTGCTAGTAAAGCAGTGAATAAGTGCTAGTAAAGCAGTGAATAGTGCTAGTAAAGCAGTAAATAGTGCTAGTAAAGCAGTGAATAAGTGCTAGTAAAGCAGTGAATAGTGCTAGTAAAACAGTGAATAGTGCTAGTAAAGCAGTGAATAAGTGCTAGTAAAGCAGTGATAGTTCTAGTAAAGCAGTGAACAGTGCTAGTGAAGCAGTGAATTAGTGGTACAAGTGATATTGAACGGTCAACGCTAATTTCACTACCAACCTCGTTGAGTGCACCTCACACACTAACACAGGACTCGCTGCCTCCTGCCTCCTGCTGCCCTCACATACGTTTTCTGTGGAGGTCGTCACCACAATACCAGTGTCAACGCCTGTTTTCAAAATTACTCTATATCGGAGCTATAAGCGACTCCATCTGGGTCTCACTGGAAATGAGTCACATTGTTGACTCAGCTAATGTACTACAGTAAGCCCCTTTGTTCAATTCTTCTCCATAATGTTTTTTTTTAGGGGGGGGGGGGTTGATTGAAAATGTAAATACAAAATTGTATGGGAGGGCCTTCACAGTACATATTATTCAATGTTAGATGAACTTTCTGAATCTCACTTACAAAAATAAAATTCTGATATACGCCCTCGAAACCACTGCAAAAAAAATTTACTTTCCGTTGTAAAACTGTAAGATGATATTATACATAAAACTTACTAATGTATTTCATTTTAATATTATACTAAAGTGACTTGTGTATACGATATACACAGTAGGCATCTGAAGGCCCTGTCTTCATTTATGACTCAGACAGACAAAAATCCTTGAATCCACAAAATATATTTATTTATTAAACAAGTTTTGATACCGGTAGTCTGGTACCCTTTAGTAAAGAGGAAAGATCTGGTACTCTTAAATAAAGAGGAATTGGTCTGGTACCCTTCAATAAAGAGGAAACTGATATCTTTAAACAAAAAAAGGGTGGCTAGTCTAATATCCGTCATAAAGAGGTAACTAAGTGAAGTGTATGAACCAGTCTGGTGTAGGAACTAAGTGAAGTGTATGAACCAGTCTGGTGTAGGAGCTAAGTGAAGTGTATGAACCAGTCTGGTGTAGGAGCTAAGTGAAGTGCATGAACCAGTCTGGTGTAGGAACTAAGTGAAGTGTATGAACCAGTCTGGTGTAGGAACTAAGTGAAGTGTATGAACCAGTCTGGTGTAGGAACTAAGTGAAGTGTATGAACCAGTCTGGCGTAGGAACTAAGTGAAGTGTATGAACCAGTCTGGTGTAGGAACTAAGTGAAGTGTATGAACCAGTCTGGTGTAGGAACTAAGTGAAGTGTATGAACCAGTCTGGTGTAGGAACTAAGTGAAGTGTATGAACCAGTCTGGTGTAGGAACTAAGTGAAGTGTATGAACCAGTCTGGTGTAGGAACTAAGTGAAGTGTATGAACCAGTCTGGTGTAGGAACTGAGTGAAGTGTATGAACCAGTCTGGTGTAGGAACTAAGTGAAGTGTATGAACCAGTCTGGTGTAGGAACTAAGTGAAGTGTATGAACCAGTCTGGTGTAGGAACTAAGTGAAGTGTATGAACCAGTCTGGTGTAGGAGCTAAGTGAAGTGTATGAACCAGTCTGGTGTAGGAGCTAAGTGAAGTGCATGAACCAGTCTGGTGTAGGAACTAAGTGAAGTGTATGAACCAGTCTGGTGTAGGAACTAAGTGAAGTGTATGAACCAGTCTGGTGTAGGAACTAAGTGAAGTGTATGAACCAGTCTGGCGTAGGAACTAAGTGAAGTGCATGAACCAGTCTGGTGTAGGAACTAAGTGTATGAACCAGTCTGGTGTAGGAACTAAGTGTATGAACCAGTCTGGTGTAGGAACTAAGTGAAGTGTATGAACCAGTCTGGTGTAGGAACTAAGTGAAGTGTATGAACCAGTCTGGTGTAGGAACTAAGTGAAGTGTATGAACCAGTCTGGTGTAGGAACTAAGTGAAGTGTATGAACCAGTCTGGTGTAGGAACTAAGTGAAGTGTATGAACCAGTCTGGTGTAGGAACTAAGTGAAGTGTATGAACCAGTCTGGTGTAGGAACTAAGTGTATGAACCAGTCTGGTGTAGGAACTAAGTGTATGAACCAGTCTGGTGTAGGAACTAAGTGAAGTGTATGAACCAGTCTGGTGTAGGAACTAAGTGAAGTGTATGAACCAGTCTGGTGTAGGAACTAAGTGAAGTGTATGAACCAGTCTGGTGTAGGAACTAAGTGAAGTGTATGAACCAGTCTGGTGTAGGAACTAAGTGAAGTGTATGAACCAGTCTGGTGTAGGAGCTAAGTGAAGTGTATGAACCAGTCTGGTGTAGGAACTAAGTGAAGTGTATGAACCAGTCTGGTGTAGGAACTAAGTGAAGTGTATGAACCAGTCTGGTGCAGGAACTAAGTGAAGTGTATGAACCAGTCTGGTGTAGGAACTAAGTGAAGTGTATGAACCAGTCTGGTGTAGGAACTAAGTGAAGTGTATGAACCAGTCTGGTGTATGAACTAAGTGAAGTGTATGAACCAGTCTGGTGTAGGAACTAAGTGAAGTGTATGAACCAGTCTGGTGTAGGAACTAAGTGAAGTGTATGAACCAGTCTGGTGTAGGAACTTAATGAAGTGTATGAACCAGTCTGGTGTAGGAACTAAGTGACGTGTATGAACCAGTCTGGTGTAGGAACTAAGCGAAGTGTATGAACCAGTCTGGTGTAGGAACTGAGTGAAGTGTATGAACCAGTCTGGTGTAGGAACTAAGCGAAGTGTATGAACCAGTCTGGTGTAGGAACTAAGTGAAGTGTATGAACCAGTCTGGTGTAGGAACTAAGCGAAGTGCATGAACCAGTCTGGTGTAGGAACTAAGTGTATGAACCAGTCTGGTGTAGGAACTAAGTGAAGTGTATGAACCAGTCTGGTGTAGGAACTAAGTGAAGTGTATGAACCAGTCTGGTGTAGGAACTAAGTGAAGTGTATGAACCAGTCTGGTGTAGGAACTAAGTGAAGTGAATGAACCAGTCTGGTGTAGGAGCTAAGTGAAGTGTATGAACCAGTCTGGTGTAGGAGCTAAGTGAAGTGTATGAACCAGTCTGGTGTAGGAACTAAGTGAAGTGTATGAACCAGTCTGGTGTAGGAACTAAGTGAAGTGTATGAACCAGTCTGGTGTAGGAACTAAGTGAAGTGTATGAACCAGTCTGGTGTAGGAACTAAGTGAAGTGTATGAACCAGTCTGGTGTAGGAACTAAGTGAAGTGTATGAACCAGTCTGGTGTAGGAACTAAGTGAAGTGTATGAACCAGTCTGGTGTAGGAACTAAGTGTATGAACCAGTCTGGTGTAGGAACTAAGTGTATGAACCAGTCTGGTGTAGGAACTAAGTGAAGTGTATGAACCAGTCTGGTGTAGGAACTAAGTGAAGTGTATGAACCAGTCTGGTGTAGGAACTAAGTGAAGTGTATGAACCAGTCTGGTGTAGGAACTAAGTGAAGTGTATGAACCAGTCTGGTGTAGGAACTAAGTGAAGTGTATGAACCAGTCTGGTGTAGGAACTAAGTGAAGTGTATGAACCAGTCTGGTGTAGGAACTAAGTGAAGTGTATGAACCAGTCTGGTGTAGGAACTAAGTGAAGTGTATGAACCAGTCTGGTGTAGGAACTAAGTGAAGTGTATGAACCAGTCTGGTGTAGGAACTAAGTGAAGTGTATGAACCAGTCTGGTGTAGGAACTAAGTGAAGTGTATGAACCAGTCTGGTGTAGGAAGTGGTGACCTCGTGATAAAGGTACTTATATAATAATTTTTCATGGAGCTGTAGGATGTTTAATTTAAATTATGTAGTCTTAGTCCGCTCTTGCTCGTATTATTTGCCTTTTTTTTTTTATTATGGAAGCGGCATGCATGATATCAAAGTGCTGAGGCAATGAAGGAGGCAGGAAATAGATTAATGGAAGGTAAAACAGCTGACATGGTAATTATAATGAGTGGGATATTTTTATATTAACTTGATTCAAAAGTGTTTGAATAAGATACATGTTGCACATGTTTCTTATTCATCCACATCTCGGTTTTCTACATCATTAATATATTAATTCTTGTCTGACATAGCAGGATCTTGGAAGCTTAAAACGGAAAATTCTGTGACTCTAATATTAACCTCTCCTGTAGACATGATGTACTTCCACTAGCGAGTTGCTCCCACCTGTGACATCGTCCCTGACCGCTTCAACTCACCTCTCTCCAATACGAGTCTACATCCTGGCGCTTCCGCTTTAGGATAAAAAAAATGGTTATAACCATGACCATAATTTTTAAAAGGGGTGCACCGTTAAACCAGCGGAAGGCCTCGGTCAGATGACCAAAAGCTACAACGGTGGGTCATCATCTGCCTAAGACCCGAGTCAGGAAACACTTGTCCTGTTTCCTGACGAACCTTACCTTCTGCTTAAGATATATCAAAGCTGAGGTAATGAACAATTCCTATCAAGGCTGAAGGGCTGGTCACCTTAAATTATCACTTTACGTCTTCCACTCTGGAGATTTTCACGAGAACACACACTCGTATTGGATACAATAAAATAAAATTACAACTTGCTGATGTTGCGATGTATTGTGTGGACTTGGTGGTACTTTAGGAACACTGGGGTCCCAATGTCCCTCCTTCAGTGCCCACAGTTTTTGCTCCCCAACTAGCTCCGAGACCCTGGATCAGGAACATTATTGTTCCTGTATTTTTATAATAAAAATTTGTCAGTAGAAATGATTTTTAAGTGAACTGTACATTTAAGAATTATCAAAATATGAATTGACAATAAAAGAATTTAAGTAGACATGACATATTTACGTAATTTATCTTGTCTACTTAATTACAAACATTAATAATTCACTATTTCATATTTAGAACATATGTTCTTATTACACTTACCAATTTATTATACTGATGATATATTCTAACGCTTTCCACAGTAAGATTACATAGAAAAATGGCGAATATTAAGTAACCTTACCTGTTGTGTGGTTTGTAACACACTGGGAGGCGAACCTAAATTACTGAAGAGGGCACCAGTTCGTAGACATATGGCATTTCATTCACAGCTTTTGCGACGTATTTTGTGGCCCAGTCACTGAAATCTTTCGTTTCCTTCTCTAGTTGGACATTTAAAGATGTTTGTTCTCTTATATTGTACTGTTGAATTATCCGACAATATTACTATCACTTCTCCACTCTCCCATCTTGTAATGTACAAGTCTTACACATATATTTATTTGAATTTAGTGATATTTTTGGATGTGTAATAGATTTACCTTATCAGAATATTATTTCCTTCAATATTATAATAATTCCTCTTTATTTAATTAACTTATTACATTGTAAAAGGAAATTATAGGGAATACGTTGGTTCCCTGTGGCTTATTACCTCCTTTAAGTCACATTAGCATTACACACTTGCGTTATTATATAAACATTGCATTTAAATCATAAGAAAAATATAAACAAAAATCCACAGACACTGTTTGTTCTCAGTACTGGATTGTTAAGACACTTGTTGACAAATCGTCTTCATAGTTAAGACATCCAGATATTACACATGTGCTGTACTCACCTAAGTTCGGGATGCTGAAATCGGGTGTTTACGTGGAGTTTACCTGGAGAGAGTTCCGGGGGTCAACGCCCCCGCGGCGGTGGGATACAGTTTTTAAATAGTTAGTATTTTTGTTGAATGAATGAAAGATGGGAAGGTACCTAGGATCTGAGAGAGAGAGAGAGAGAGAGAGAGAGAGAGAGAGAGAGAGAGAGAGAGAGAGAGAGAGAGAGAGAGAGAGAGAGAGAGAGAGAGAGAGAGAGAGAGAGAGAAAACGAATAGTTCATTTTTTAATAAGATGGAGCTAGTGTAAAATTTTAGGAAAATAAATCTGGTGGATATACTGATCGGTAGAAATTTTATCAAAAGGATTAAGGGTAAGACAGAGTATGAGTGCAGATGAACAAGAATGATTCAGGAAGAGTATGATATATGACACTTAAATACTTACACTCTATCTAGAGTATCAATGAGTAATATATAGATAAGAGTTAGGAACAGTTGGTTGCATTGGTGATTTGAAAAAATAAGGCTAGATAGTGATTCGATGTGGTTGGTGTTACAAATGCATATATATAGTTGAGGTAATAATGTATTAAAAACTAGTTTTTGCAAGGCGAGTGAGCTCAGGTTAGGTGTGTAGAAGTTAGTTTAATATGTTTATTATGCACCCCATACCCATCCAGTGGGCGGTAGTCAAAAGATTACAGAGGTACATAATGGGTCCAGGGACTGGGCCTCAAAGTTTTGATAGCTGAGCAAGTTACAGAGGTAATGAATTCACAATTTACAAAGGTAATGAACTCACAATTTACAAAGGTAATGAACTCCAGGTAGGTCTAGTCACAATCATGACAAGTTACAAAGGTATTTACAGATTACAGAGGTACACAATGTGTAGAAGAAAAGGAAATTTATTTTATTAAGGTTGGTCTTAGACAATGATATGTTGTCACCATGGTTGATTACTCTGTAATGGGGATGCAAAAACAAAGTGAATACTAGCGCTGAGGCTTGAAACATAATGATTATATT
Source organism: Cherax quadricarinatus (assembly GCF_038502225.1). Lineage (NCBI taxonomy): Eukaryota > Metazoa > Arthropoda > Malacostraca > Decapoda > Parastacidae > Cherax > Cherax quadricarinatus. The sequence continues at coordinate 22,414,040 of NC_091332.1, forward strand.
ACAGTTATCACCGATGCTCTTTGATGATGACACAATACCTGTGTGAAACTCGTCATCAAAGTTAATGTTACTGAAGAGTGTCTAAGGCTTTGTAAAAGAAGAATGTTGAAAATGAACAGCGAAAGAAAAGCAAGGCGATGAAAGTAAAAATCTGAGGAGTAAAAAACGGGATGTCAGACTGGAGAGAAGTAATATATACGAAGTAAATATATTTGGATATCTGGGAATGTATATTTCAGTAGATGGGTAGTATATAAATCTGCGGATGGTACCAAAGACGACCGTCTCAGAGGCCCAGAGCTCCTTCTTCCATATTGTCAAATAATTTCTTTTTAGAACCTTAAGTATTACCAAGTAATTGGTTAAAATTAATGAAAGGTATGCCTTATTAGACAGTGATTTATAGACATCAACCGCCCACGGTGGTTTTAAACAAAGGCTTTCTAAATGTTCTGCACTCTTAAATATCATTGATCGATAACTTACTAACAACACTGTGAATTAAGATAACTCACTAACAACACTGCCACTTAAGATAACTCACTAACAACACTGCCACTTAAGATAACTCACTAACAACACTGCCACTTAAGATAACTCACTATCTTTACTTTCTGGTCATGACAGTGGTAAATTTTATATATTTCTATTCGATATATACTTTGCAATTATGCATGTTGATTAAGTTATTTCTTTTTTTAAGCTTTCCTTTCTAATTAAGGAGGTGTGTGGTGAGAGAGGAAGATGAAGCGAATGATCCAGGACCATGGAAGTGTAACAGATAATTTTATGCTATCTTTTGTAATAAATAAACCACTTGGTCGAACATGAACAAATGTAAAAATGGTAAAAATAAGACTCTCGGTAGATTTGTTATATGTGGCCATTGGCCACTCGTTGTATAAACTACTCCATTGATCGCTTAATCGAATTCAGATCTCGATCAGTGATTCAAGATCATTTATCTCTGAACTAAAAATATTCCAAATATTATTCAAGATTGTTTACCACTGAACTAGGAGAGTTCAAGATATCATTCATGATCACTTGTCTCACAACAAGTAGCACTGACACTGTCCAATTAAAAAAAAAAACAGACACTTGGGCCACAATAGTATTATTGAGCTGTCATGAATTTTAATGAACAAATACTGACAACTTTGTCTTCAAGTTAATATTTGTACAGTTGTGGGTAAGAATGTAGTGAGTCACGCAGTGGTATGAGTGTGTGTAGGTTAATGTATTAGTGCAAACCAACCTAGTCTTGCAACCTTAATTTGAATATTTGTATCGTGCACCCCATACCCATCCTGTGGGCGGTAGATTAATTACGGAGACACATAACTCGTCCAGGGACTGGGCCCAAAAATTTTGATAGATAAGTTACAGTGACACGAAGTCGTAATAACACGATTGCAAATTGGCCTAGAGTTTTACGACTCATTTGCCATGGGTTCTAACTCCACTTTAACCGTGGTAAGTTACAGTGGTAACAATCGTTGAGTTGTTTATACATACAAGAATTCATTAATGAACGCATTACAAAATAGTCTATATGCGCTTATGAGTTATGTAAAATACCCAGTATTTTAGCATGATATGTTTGAATTTAAACAAATCAGTATTGTTTTGCAGAATGGCTGGTAATATGCCAGTGCGCATAAAATACCATGACATTTCTTGAACATTTGTGAGTGAGTTGAACTTGAATTCATTATTTTTTCCGCGTTTAGACACAATAATGCAGGGTGTGGCGCTGTTTGCAGTAATGAATAAATCCATAGCTCGAAACAATGGAATGAAACAGCGGGGCAGAACATGAAACACAAACGCTTGCCAGCCAGTACAAGACAAACTCAGCATTCATCAGTGAAAGTTGTGTGCGAGACTTGGCAATCACAGTATCAGAGAATCATTCAGTATTGCTGCCATTACACCACACGTAAAATGTATCTCTATTATGGCTGGATAATTAGAACATTTGCAACAAACAGTAGAGGACCTAGATTTTTGGGGCCCTGAAGCTTGAACTGTTATGGGAGCCCCTTCGTAACCAGCAACGGCTACGACTACTTTAATAACATTATAATTTTTATTTTAACTATTATTTTGTATTGAATTACACTACAGCATTAATATTATTATTTAAAAAAACTTCTCATTCAGAAGTCCCAAAATTTTTAAGCAATGTGAACTAAAGTGGCTTCTGGGGCCCCTCCGAGATTAGGGGCCCTGAAGCTTAAGCTTCATTAATTTCATAGAAGATCCGCCACTGAAAACATAAGAACATAAGAAAGAAGGAACACTGCAACAGGCCTACTGACCCACGCGGAGCAGGTCCATGTCCCCCCCCCCCGGATTAGACCAATGACCCCCCCGGATTATCCCAATGACCCACCCAGTCTGGTCATCCCCACTCAAGGATGGAGCACTGTACCAGACCCAGCAGCACAAGCTAGTCAGGTCCAACTCACACCCACCCACACCCACTCATGTATTTACCTAACCTATTTTTAAAATTACACAACGTTTTAGCCTCAATAACTGTACTCGGGAGCTTGTTCCACTCATCCACAACTCTATTACCAAACCAGTGCTTTCCTATATCCTTCCTGAATCTGATTTTTTCCGACTTGAAACCATTGCTGCGAGTCCTGTCTTGGCTGGAAATTTTCAGCACACTATTTACATCCCCTTTATTTATTTCTGTTTTCCATTTATACACCTCGATCGTATCCCCCCTAATTCTACGCCTTTCGAGAGAGTGCAGATTCAGGGCCCTCAGTCTATCCTCATAGGGAAGATTTCTGATACATGGGATCATCTTTGTCATCCTCCTTTGTACGTTTTCCAGAGCATTTATATTCATTCTGTAATACGGTGACCAGAACTGAGCAGCATAGTCTAAATGAGGCCTAACGAAGGATATATAGAGTTGAAGAACAACCTGAGGACTTCTATTATTTATACTTCTAGATATGAAGCCAAGAATTCTGTTAGCTTTATTGCGAACACTAATGCACTGTTGTCTTGGTTTTAGACTACTGCTAACCAGAACTCCTAAATCCTTTTCGTAATCGGTAGTATTAAGATCTACATTATTTAGTTTATATGTGGCATGGTTATTTAACTGTCCAACATTTAGAACTTTGCATTTGTCTATATTAAACAGCATCTGCCACTTCTCCGACCATTGCGTCAGTCTATTCAAATCATCCTGGAGTGCTCTAATGTCCTCATTAGAATGAATTGCACGGCCTATTTTGGTGTCATCAGCAAATTTGCTTATGTCGCTATTTATTCCCTCATATATGTCGTTTATGTAAATTGTAAACAACAACGGGCCCAACACTGACCCCTGAGGAACACCGCTTGTGACGTGCCCCCATTCTGATTTCTCCCCATTTATGCAAAACTCTCTGCTGTCTATTTGTCAGCCATGCCTCTACCCAGGAAAAAATTTCTCCTCCTATTCCGTGTGTCCTAAGTTTCCTCAATAGCCTCTGGTGTGGAACTCTATTGAAAGCCTTACTGAAGTCCATATACACAATATCATATTCATTACCATGATCTACCTCCTCAAACACCTTAGTGAAAAAAGTTAGTAAATTCTTAAGACAGGAACGCCCCTTTGTAAAACCGTGTTGAGAATCAATCAATCTGTGCCTGTCAAGATGGCTACGAATTGCTTCGGCAATTATTGATTCCATAAATTTTCCCACTATGGAGGTAAGGCTTATTGGTCTATAGTTCGAAGCCAAGGACCTGTCACCTGCCTTGTAAATAGGTATTACATTTGCCATTTTCCACTTATCAGGCACTATGCCAGTTTGTAGTGATATGTTAAAAAGATTAGCCAAAGGTATGCTAAGTTCCTCTTTACATTCCTTTAACACCCTTGCAAACAGTTCATCAGGACCTGGGGATTTGTTAGGTTTTAGTTTCTCTATTTGTCTGAGGACCATGTCACTAGTTACCGCAATCGTACATAGTTTATTATCATCCTGTTCTACGTAATCTATTATTTCAGGAATATCGCTAGTATTTTCCTGGGTGAAAACTGAGAGGAAGTAGGTATTTAGAATTTCACACATATCCTTATCACTGTCAGTGATCTAACCAGAGTTACTCTTAAGTGGGCCAATCTTGTCCCTAATCTTACTTCTGTATACCTGAAAGAACCCTTTTGGGTTAGTCTTTGAATCCCTTGCGACCTTAGCCTCATAATCCCTTTTTGCTTTTCTTATTCCTTTTTTTATTTCTCTCTTTAATTGAATATATTGATTTCTTAACTGCCCATCCCCTCTTTTGATACGCCTATATACGCCTCTCTTTTGACCAATGAGATGTTTTAATCTGTTGTTCATCCATTTGGGATCATTTTTGTTAGATCTAATTTCCCTACTCGGAACAAAAGTTGTCTGGGCAGCTAGAACTATGCTCTGAAAAACGTCATATTGGCTACCAAGATCACCTACCTGACCCATAGTCAGGACATCCCAATTTAGCCCACCCAAGCAATTTTTCAGTCCCATGAAGTCGGCCAAGCGAAAATCTGGGACAGAGATTTGATTGCAATTATCTGGGTAATTCCATGATATATTGAAACTAAGTTATTTGTGATCACTTTCCCCAAGCTCATCATTAACCTCAAGATTATTAATTAGTGAATCTTTGTTGGCAAGAACCAAGTCAAGCAGATTGTTTCCTCTAGTTGGTTCTGCCACAACCTGTTCTAAAAAGCAATCCTGAACCGTATCAAGACTGTCACTAGACTCAAGATTTCCTGTCATACTGTTCCAATCAATTTGTCTAAAGTTAAAATCTCCCATTATCACAACATTTTCATATCTAGATGCCTTATGAATTTCGTCCCATAACAGCTTGCACTCCCTATCAAGGTTTGGGGGCCTATAAATCACACCCAAAATTAATTTGTCACGTCCCTCGAGAAACTGTAGCCAAACAGATTCTGTGTTCGATGTTTCTAATCTTATATCATGTCTAAGACAACAATTTAAATTTTCTCTGACATACATCGCCACACCACCACCCTTCCTGTTGACCCTATCAGTGTGGAATAGTTTATAACCCTGTATGTTGCATTCAGAAGGCATTTCTCTATCTTTCAGGTTGAACCAGGTCTCTGTTATACCAATAATATCTATATTACCTACACTTGCAAGTAATTTTAGCTCATCTATCTTATTTCTTAGACTCCTACTATTTGTATAGTAAACCTTTAGGGAGCTAGTCACTCGTTGCCCTCTACTATCTCTCTTTGTTTGTTGATCAATTGATTTGCCATTACTAGCAACTTTATTTTGAATATTGTCTTTCAAACATATCCCTGAGGTATCCCGGTAATAACTGCTGTTTTTAACCCTAATGCTGCAGCCTGATTGTGATACTGACCCAATAATGATACTCTTCAAGTCACTTGCTCTCTTCATACCGAAATACTGTTATATACTAATAGGCTGGAGAAATTCCAGAGCTAGAAAAAAAACAGACGACTTTCACTGCGCCTATAAATTCAGTCAAGCATCTAAACTACTGGAAACACTTGAAGTTTCTTGAATTGTACACCTTGGAAAGTAGTCGAGAGGTGTTTCATAACTTACACCAAGAGGACCTTGGAGAAACGGGTCCCAAACTTGCATTCCAAAATCGCTTCATACGAAAGCAAGAGACTTTGCAGATGGTGCAAAATACCTCCAATGAAAAGCAGGGAAGCAATGAGTACACTGGTAGAGAACTCGATAAATGTAGGGGATCCTCGACTTTTCAGTACTCTCCCTTCATGCATAAGGGGAGTCACCAGCGAACCTCTGGCTGTCTTTAAGAGGGACCTCGATAAGTTACTCAAGTCAGGTTATGGTGCATATGTTGGACTTCATGCGGCCAGCACTAACAGTCTATCAAGCCAGCAACTGGGAGGTCTAATCTGGGACAGGGCCGCGGGGGCGATGACTCCCGGAATCGTCGAAATGTAAACGAAAGGTAAGTGTTTTTTTTTTCAAACATTTATAGCAGAAGGGAATAAACGACACAATAATGTTAGTGCGAAGACAATACAGTCATTCATGAACCAGCTGAGCAAGCACCTTGCAAGTAAGTATTCAACTAGAGACTGCCCCCTTCAAGGCAGGGGAAATTGCAGACCTGGAGAGTGTACAAAGAACTTTCACAGCACACATAAGTACGATAAGGCACCTAAATTACTGGGAACGGTTGAAGGCCCTTGATTTGTATTCCCTGGAGCGCAAGCGAGAGAGATGCATGATAATATACACCTGGAATATCTTAGAGGGATTATTACCAAACTTGCACACGAAAATCACCCCCTATGAAAGCAAAAGACTCGGCAGGAGATACAACATTCCCCGAATGAAAAACAGGGGCGCCACAAGTACACTGAGACAACACAATAAGTGTCAGGGGCCCAAGACTGTTCAACTGCCTCCCAGCATACATAAGGGGGATTACCAATAGACCCCTGGCTGTCTTCAAGAAGGCACTGGACAGGCACCTAAAGTCAGTACCTGACCAATCGGGCTGTGGTTCGTACGTCAGCTTGCGTGCGGCCAGCAGTAACATCCTGGTTGATCAAACCCTGATCCACCATGAGACCTGGTCTCAGACCGGGCCGCGGGGGCGTTGGCCCCTGAAACTCTCTCCAGGTATACTCCAGGTAATGTGTCCTAGTGGGAGGAGTTGCCGGGACCTTGTACATGTGCGGTATATCAGTCAAGATTGCTGGGGTCGACCCAAATTGTTTCATATGTCAGAATATATAACAAGTTACAGTGACCAGTGTGGAAGAGAATACGGTGAAGGACAAGAGTGAGTGAGATGTTGCCTAATTCACTTGCGACCTCACTCAATTATTCATTAAACCCACACTAAGTCCATGTGGACTGTTATATACATTCACTAGATGGGGCAATCTGTACTTGATAAATTCCAGATGTTTGCTCAGCCTCTGCATCTGGCTGATCAGTTGACAATAAGATAACGTGAACGTACCAAGTGTTCCTAGAATTTAGTCCTTGTTACCGTACACAAGTGTTGAAAATTTAGAACCGATTGGAAGAAGCGTTCTTGAATTATGAGCAAAATAAAATCGAAAAGTTGGAGGAAGAAAAATAAAAAATCAGGAACTTTTTAAAAGTCCACCTTCTAGGATACCTAATTAACATTTTAATAAACATCGATTTCTAACGTTATTTATTTATTCATTAATGGAACATTGTACTGTCGAGGGATTCTTCTTAAATGGAGTGATGGTGAATGAAAACTCACTATGGCTGTTATATAATGATATGTTGGGTAAAATATGTATTTGAAGCCCAGCCTGCAGTCTATCTTTTACTGCTTCAGGGTAACGTGTCTAACTGCTAGGCTAACGCTATCTCTCAACCCTGTCTATCTTTATAGCACATGCGCAGGGCAGAGGGAAGCCCTGGCGTCATGTCCAGCAAGGGTTGAACTATGCTCACATAGCAAAGTATTTGAAATAAGTCCGTGACGTCGTGATTAGCGTATTTGAAATATGCTGACAGTATTTAGTTAGGTCACTGAGACCGGATATCCCGTTTACCTTAATGCAATGGAATAAAGCAAACTTTTAGTGTATATATATATATATATATATATATATATATATATATATATATATATATATATATATATATACCTCCCTGTGAATATATTCTGAATAACTGCTTCACATTGTTGAACCCTCTTCACTGATCAAATACAATGAGGTCGCAGAACACATACCACCCACCCATCTTAAGATAAGATAAGATAAGATAAGATTTCGTTCGGATTTTTACCCCCGGAGGGTTAGCCACCCAGGATAACCCAAGAAAGTCAGTGCGTCATCGAGGACTGTCTAACTTATTTCCATTGGGGTCCTTAATCTTGTCCCCCAGGATGCGACCCACACCAGTCGACTAACACCCAGGTACCTATTTGCTGCTAGGTGAACAGGACAACAGGTGTAAGGAAACGTGTCGGAATGTTTCCACCCGCCGGGAATCGAACCCGGGCCCTCCGTGTGTGAAGCGGGAGCTTTAGCCACCAGGCCACCGGGCCTCAAATCTTCAAATCATTGTTTATCACAGTGCTTGTGCTGGAATATTAACTTTGATTCCCTTGACTAGACGTTTTTAATTAGAAAATACCGAGAAAGATAATTAGTAATCCATGGAGGTATGACGTCTAGCTGACTCTCACACACTCATCACTCCTTGACGCCCTCACTGATGGTTCTATCTACCCGAGGATGCGTGCGCTTGTCATCGATTACCACGCTAATATACAGACATGCATCCACATTTTCTTCCGCGTGTCTCGGGTATATACACACAATATACATACTGAGTTAGTGCTGGAACACCACCTACACTGCATGTTCCTTGTACAATGTACCTTCAAAGTGTTCATGTAATAGCTGCAGCTGCCCATGATGCCACCGCCCACATCATTCCACACAACAAACATGTCCTCTTTCCCGGAGGCACAAGTTATTTAACCAAATAGTCAATGCTAAGTACTGTAGACTGTTGCTTGGAATGTGGGTATTTATGAACCGTCATGAATATGTTATGTGTTTTCCATGTTAAGTGATGGACTTAGGGAACAATGAGATTAAGACCCTTATGCAGCATATGGGAATCTTTATTGAGGAAACGTTTCGCCACACAGTGGCTTCATCAGTCCAATACAAAGCAGAAATGTGTAAAGAGAGGAGGAGTTTGAGGTAATCAGTCCCTCAGCCTGGAGTCGATGTGTTCAGTCCATCAATTTTCAAGAAGTAGAGTTGTTTAGGGTGACTGTCATCGTAGTCTTGCATGTTAAGTTTTACAAAGGCAACAAAATGTAATAGTTCATCCTCAAGACTGGGTTCTAGGTCTGTGTTATAGATATTGACAAGATTGTCTGCAGCTTCACTGAGTTCACTGGTATTCATATCTTCTAGATGACTGAGGAATCCAAAACGCTCGCATACATTATCATAAGCAGCTATCCTGTCACTTAGAGATTCACTAAATTGGTCAATAACTGGAATGAAGCATTGTGAACGGAACTTTCACCTGGGAGTCATCTGGGTATCTTCTGCTTTTCCATAATCCAGCGGGTTAAGACGAACATTCCTCACACAATGACGAACTTCTGTATACTCTTTTGTTCCAGACAGTCTAATTCCAGCCTCTTTATATTCATCGAATGTGTCTCTTTATTTCAATAAATGTTTTCAAAGACTTAAGTGCTTCTATTGCAGTACTGAGAACCACTTTCTGATCTTGTAGAACGTGATTTGTTGCATAGAATCTTTCCAAAATTCCATTCCAGAATGAAGCATAAACTGCCTTTTCTAATTTACCAATATTCTCATAGAGATTCCTAGCTTCATGTCGGACCACAGTTTTGTTTTCCTCATCTTATCTCTCTTATCTTGTAGTTCCCGCGAAACTAGTGCCAAAATCTAGCCCAAAACCGCAGAATGATTGTGTTAATTGCAAAAATGTGTATGTTTGTGTTTTTTGTGTGATAATCTTACAATTTGTGTATGTTTTTTGCATAATTATTTTTTCATTTTTTAATAATTTATATTTTTTTTATATCTCATCTTGTGGGGGCCCCAAGGTTGTAGCCCCGGTACCCCCCCCCCCTCCACTTAATCCGGTCCTGCTGAGAGAGAAGTACCTCTTAGTGTATATACATTGAGAGAGATGCACCTCTCAGTGTATATACATATTGAGAGAGAAGTACCTCTTAGTGTATATCTTCCGTTTACCTGTGTCCCTTACATTGCTGTAATTCAAGGATATAATTGTGAGTTCTCCTTTGATATTTTCAGAACCACAAGTATTTCGGTTGTGTCTATCTTTCATGTGTGTGTCATCGAGAACTGTTTGTCTTATTTTCATTGGGGTATTTCAGTCTTGTCCAGCAGGTATAAGGAAACATGCCCAATATTTTCCTCTACTAGGCCACAGGACAATGTGATGGAACAGAGAAGTGGGAACGAAAGGGAGGGGGGTGAGACGGACAATGTATGCAATTATATGTGGAGTAGCATGACTCACGAAATCGTAATGACACGATTACAAACAAATCATACCACGGGCGGGATTTGAACCCGCGGTCAGAGAGTCTCAAAACTCCAGACCATCGCGTTAGCCACTGGGCCAGCTAGCTTCGATAAGATTCGTAAAACTAAGTATATTTCTACACCATAGGAAGGGTAGCATAGGCACCACTGTGTGGTGTAGAAATATACCTAGTTGGACGAATCTTTCTGAAGCTAGCTGGCCCAGTTGTTAACGCGACGGTCTGGAATTTTGAGACTCTCTGACCGCGAGTTCAAATCCCGCCCGTGTTATGGTTTATATGTAGAATAGGTTGGGGAAAGGTCGACCAGGGTGAAATGGGGAATGTCATCTCTGGGGTAGAAGTACATACATGAGTCTGTGATAGATATGGCAAAGTGGAAGACACCTGGGATAGATGGGTCGCCGGAGGGATTTTGTGTAATGCATTTAGGTTTATTAAAGGGCTTCCTAGTGAGGCTGGTGGGTGCTGTGAAAGATAACAAATTGGTCTTCGTGTTGAAGGTAACAAATAGGGAAGGGGGGTTACATTAATTCTCTGGTCTGTGAGGCGCGTACGATTCTGTATTAAAGGTGTTTGAGTGTGGTGCTCCGGCAAGCGGGATTTAATGAAGGTGGTGATGTGAGGGAAAACTTTGGACAGGAAAGCGATTAATTAGGTTGTGATTAATGGGAGGAAAGAAAAGAAAAATGCAGTATAATGCAATAATTTATTGACGTTTTGACCACACAATGGCCTTATCAAGTCAAAAACAGATCTGTTTGTGACTTGATATAGGCCACTGCGTTACCGAAACTTTGTCAGTAAAGAATAGCTTTTTACCTCATTTGTGTCTCGTACCAGTATTTTATAACATTTCTCTCCATCGTGATTAATGGGGGATTTGGAAGTGGGATTAAATGAAAAATGGATTGTGGAAGGGTTGCTTGGTGCAGCAAATACTGCTTGCAGGGCATCGCTTGCTAGTCTGGGATAGGAGTATCCTGTGATGGTAGGCTACGTTAATGATGTAACTGTGTTTGCTAATGAGCGTTCCAGGTAAGATGAGTTAATTGATATGGCTGGAACCTATGGGAAGGTGACAGGGTTCAAGAGAAGCGGAAGTGAGTGGAGGTGCCAAGTTATCACGAGGGAGCTGAGACTGGTGAATATTTGCTGCATTCGGTGTGCCAATGACTATGAGAGGTCGAACGAGGAAGGTTAACAGATGGTATCGCGATGTACTTAGGACTTCTTCAGCCACAATATCTTAAACTTCAGGAAAAGGTAATTATTGTAACTTCATTACTGTAGAGCAGGGCTTTTGTCTGGTTTATCCTTTAACGTGGTAAGACATTCATGTAACAAAGTTTGAACTTCACAGAAAGACGTGAGTGACTTAAAAATAGGGAAGCAGTGCTGTGGCCTCGGGAGGGAAGCTGGAAATGTTTTGGTTTATTAGATTTGAGGAGGAAGATGTTATGTGAATATGTGAGAAGGTTCATATGGGAACCTTGAAGGAAGGTAGTCTGGGGAAGATGTGTTAGAGGTTGTGTTAGATTTTTAGGAGTAGGAAGTTGAAAGATTTTTTAGGGTTATTGAGTAGGGCTTCCATTGCTACCATTTCGCCTGTAATGCACGGGGCGAGGCGTTACGTGGAGAAATTATATCCATTGTATTGCTGAAGATGCATATGAAAAGCCTTTGTGTCACTGTGGATTTTCTTAATGGAGAGTGAAATCATATTTAAGTTCCCATATTTCATTTAGTCAGCAAGAGTTGTGCTCGTGTACAGGCTGTGGCTTCAGCGGAATGCCGTATGTATGGGAAAGAAGATGCGGCATATCAAGCTGAATATTTTTGGGCAGGTTTAGTGAATTATGTGAATGGATGACCAGGGTGTTAGCGTGTAATGCGAGAGGTGTAAATTTCCCTTTCACCCCCGGCGCTGTCCATTACATAAGAACATAAGAACATAAGAACGAAGGAACACTGCAGAAGGCCTACTGGCCCATGCGAGGCAGGTCCAAGTCTCCTACCGGCTTAAGCCAATGCACCCAACCTAGTCAGGTCAGGTCACATTGACTTAAGGGAGGAACACGGCAACCGACCTGTTAGCACAAGCTATCAGGTCTAACTCACACCCACCCACATCTACTCATGTATTTATCCAACCTATTTTTAAAGCTACACAACGTTCTGGCCTCTATAACGGTACTTGGGAGTTTGTTCCACTCATCCACAACTCTATTACCAAACCAGTACTTTCCTATATCCTTCCTGAATCTGAATTTTTCCAACTTAAAACCATTGCTGCGAGTCCTGTCTAGGCTAGATATTTTCAGCACACTATTTACATCCCCTTTATTTATTCCTGTCTTCCACTTATACACCTCAATCATATCCCCCCTAATTCTACGTCTTTCTAGAGAGTGCAGTTTCAGGGCCCTTAGTCTATCCTCATAGGGAAGGTTTTTGATACATGGGATCATCTTTGTCATCCTCCTTTGTACATTTTCCAGAGAATTTATATCCATTCTGTAATACGGTGACCAAAACTGTGCAGCATAATCTAAATGAGGCCTAACCAAGGATGTATAGAGTTGAAGAACAACCTGAGGACTCCTATTATTTATGCTTCTTGATATGAAGCCAAGGATTCTATTAGCTTTATTGCGAACACTTATGCACTGTTGTCTTGGTTTCAGATTACTGCTAACCAGAACTCCTAAATCTTTTTCGCAATCCGTAATATTAAGATCTACATTATTTAGTTTATATGTGGCATGGTTATTGTCCTGTCCAACATTTAGAACTTTGCATTTGTCTATATTAAACTGCATCTGCCACTTCTCCGACCACTGCATCAGTCTATTCAAATCTTCCTGGAGTGCTCGAATGTCCTCGTCAGAATGAATTCGACGGCCTATTTTGGTGTCATCGGCAAACTTGCCGATGTCGCTCTTTATGCCCTCATCTATGTCGTTTATGTAGATTGTGAACAGCAGGGGGCCCAACACTGACCCCTGTGGAACACCGCTCGTGACGCTTCCCCACTCTGATTTCTCCCCATTTATGCAAACTCTCTGCTGCCTATTTGTCAACCATGCCTCTATCCAGGAAAAAATTTCTCCTCCTATTCCATGTGCTTTAATTTTCCTCAATAGTCTCTGATGTGGGACCCTGTCAAAAGCCTTACTGAAGTCCATATACACAATATCATATTCATTACCATGATCTACCTCCTCAAATACCTTAGTGAAAAAAGTTAATAAATTCGTAAGGCAGGAACGCCCCTTTGTAAAACCATGCTGAGATTCGTTGATTAATTTATGCTTTTCAAGGTGGCTACGAACTGCCTCGGCAATTATTGATTCCATAAATTTTCCCACTATGGAGGTTAGGCTTATTGGTCTATAGTTCGAAGCTAAGGACCTGTCACCTGTTTTGAAAATAGGTATCACATTTGCCATTTTCCACTTATCTGGCACCATGCCAGTTTGTAGTGATATGTTGAAAAGATTAGCCAAAGGTGTGCTAAGCTCCTCTTTACATTCCTTTAGAACCCTTGCATACAGTTCATCAGGGCCTGGGGATTTGTTAGGTTTTAATTTATCTATTTGCCTAAGGACCATGTCACTTGTGACCCTAATAGTGCACAGTTTATTATCGTCCTGTTCTACATAATTTATCATTACTGGAATATCACTGGTATCCTCCTGTGTAAAAACTGAGAGGAAGTATGTGTTAAAAATTCTACACATTTCCTTATCACTGTCAGTGAGCTGACCCGAGGAACTTTTGAGTGGGCCTATCTTGTCCCTGATCTTACTTCTGTATACCTGAAAGAATCCTTTTGGGTTAGTCTTCGATTCTCTTGCAACTTTAACCTCATAATCTCTTTTTGCTTTTCTAATTCCCTTTTTTATTTCTCTCTTTAACTGAATATATCGATTTCTTAATTGCCCCTCTCCTCTTTTGATTTGCCTATATATGCCTCTCTTTTGACCAATCAGATATTTTAATCTATTGTTCATCCATTTAGGATCATTTTTGTTTGATCTGATTTCCCTATTTGGAACATAATTTGACTGAGCAGCTAGAACTATGCCCTGGAAAGCATCATATCGGCAACCATCACCACCTACCTGACCCTTAGTCAGGTCATTCCAGTTCAGCCCACCTAAGTAATTTTTCAGTCCTATGAAATCAGCCAAGCGAAAGTCAGGGACGGAGACTTGATTGCCATTATTAGGGGAATTCCATAATATGTTAAAACTGAGTGATTTGTGATCACTCTCCCCAAGCTCATCATTAACCTCAAGATTATTAATTAGTGTTTCCCTACTGGCAAGAACCAAGTCAAGGAGGTTATTTCCCCTAGTTGGCTCTGTCACAAACTGTTTTAAAAAACAATCCTGGATCGAATCAAGAAAGTCACCCGACTCTAAATTTCCTGTCAAATTGCTCCAGTCAATCTGTCTATAGTTGAAATCTCCCATTAGCACAACATTTTCGTATGTAGATGCCTTACGAATTTCGTCCCATAGAAGTTTACTGCACTCCCTATCAAGATTTGGGGCCCTGTAAATCACACCCAAGATTAGTTTTTCTCGGCCCTCGAGAAGCTGTCTTTATTTATAACTTCATGCTGAATGCCTTTTATACATTTACTGTTTCCAACCCTAGTGTTGCAACCTGCTTGTTTCCCACACACACCCATACCTCTATCTTCCATCAGTTTAAAATCATAGGCATTTCACCAATGGCCTTCTCAATCGAGTCTGCAAGTGCTACCACCCCTGCCCCAGAGAGATGTACCCCATCCCTTGCATACATATCATGTTTGCCATAAAAGTTGTTCCAGTTGTTCCAGACATTTTTGGTGACGTGTCCACCGCAGCGGTATGTCTTAGAGTGGAATATGTGGAGACTATGTGGGTGCTCCCTGATGTGGATCACGAATTGGTGATAAACAAACGGTTGTTTGTGGATACTGACATAGAGACACAGACACAGGAGCAATAGCTGGGTATCTTTATTGTTGAAACGTTTGGCCTACACGGTAGGCTTCTTCAGTCAAATACAGAATATACTCTGTTAGCGCACTCAGCTCAGATATTAAGGTCCGGGGATCGATCCCCGGGTTGAAACATTAGGTCGTGTTTTCCTTAAGGCACCTACTGTCCCTGGAAATATAAACACAAATGCAGTATAATGTGATCCTTTATTGACAACGTTTCACCCACACAGTGGGCTTTTTCAAGTCACACACGGATCTGTGTGTGACTTGAAAAAGCCCACTGTGTGGGTGAAACGTTGTCAATAAAGGATCACATTATACTGCATTTGTGTTTATATTTCCATTGTGTCGGTATTTTATACCATTTATTTCCACCTACTGTCCCTGTTCAACTATCAGTAAAATAGGTACCTGGGTGTTAGTCGACTGGTGTGTGTCGCATCCTGAGACAAAATTGATCTAATTGGCCCGAAATGCTCTGCATAATAAGCGTTTTCTATATAGTAGCATGTCACTGATATCAGCTAGGACTGTACACTTTGTACGTATACTCGTAGAAATAAAAATTATTATTATTATTATATTAATTATTTATAAGAGTGTCAGTCTCTTCTTTAGTTTAATAGCTTAATTAAGCACCTCATAACCATCATGTAACTAAACAAGTGTTAGACAGTTGTCTAGTAACATATATAACGTTCCGCAAGTAATATAATATTGTGAAGATTTGTATAGTATAACTTAATTTATGTGTATAATATGCTGCATTTGAGCTACATTGCAGACATTTATATAGTATATTCAGTTCAATATTTATTTCAAAAATCACTTCATAAAAATCACAGTCACACGAATGTCCATTAGGATCGACACCATGCCTGACCCTTCTAGGGTAGGGGAAGTTCAGTTCCATAGTCAGGAACTATCTGAAGATCAAGCAAGCAAAGCAAAGCAAACAAGTTTAGGTAAGATCCCAATGGGATGAGCGGGGAAGACGGGACAGATGAAGAATAGCTCTGGAGAGGAGTGTTCTTAGTAAGAGAAATAGAGCCAGGGCTTAACCCAGCAGCTAAGGCGATCGTGGGGCAGACTTGAGAACAGGAATAGCAGGGACTGTTGCATTGAATTTGTTGTAGTTGAAGTCTTGAATCTTGAGTAGCTGGCAGCAGGCTAGGTCACATCAGAGGGTAGAACACATATGGGAGTTATAGGAGTAACTGAGGAGGCAGGTTAGCAATGGAGCCATTTTCAAACTTTTTGAAGCTGCTTCTAGATAGGTGGTATAATTTAGCCTTGTTGCTGAAGGTGAAACGTAGAGGCTTGATGAACTCAAGAACTTGGGTGAGTGTGAAGTGAAGCGGTGATTCACATGCATACTTGACTGTTCCAGCACCGAGGCTTTTGTAGAGTTCAGTACAGGTCATGGTGTCAGTATTTGAAGGAGAAGTGTAAAAGGTAAGGTTTTCCCATGAGGGTTTACTGGAGTCGTCGTTATCTTCCTCTTCTGGAGTGGATTCACTGGGAGAATCTACAATGGTGGTAGCAGGTGACTGAGGTTCGACAGGAGCAGCTGTGAGGTGTAATGGTTGTGTAACAGCAGGCTGGGAGAGGTGGGAGGCGGTGGTTGAGGCAACTTGATCAACGTTGTCAGCGGTGGAAGTGGTTATAGAAGTTACAGGAGCAGTTGCTTGGGCAGGAGACAGGTCTGTAGGTGCAGTAAAGTTCAGGACGTTGGGAAGGATCTTGAGGATGTCTTCTGAAGGTGTGGATTCCGGAAAATTGAAGGCAGGCATGTTGTTCAGACGGAATAGTTCGTTAATAGTGGTGTTGAAAGTGCCGGGGCTTGCTGCGTTTGCAAGGTGTGCATACACCATGCAGTACAGCACCTTGGAAGGAGCACCGTCGGGAAGTGGAGAGAGGGAGTTGCTGGGCGATGGTGCCTGTAGATTAGCGTGTAGAGTCTTGATGGCGTCGGTTTGTGGTTTGGTTATTGCAGCATATGTCGGTGAATTGGAGGTTTTCTTCAGAACTTTAGTTTTCTTCAATATGATTTCTTTCCTGAGTGGGCACTTAGCTGCAAGGGTATGATGATTACCCTTGCAGTTAAGACATGTTGGTGTTGTAGTAATGGTGCAGGATCTGAAATCATGTCCATCATTCCCACATTTTGAACAAAACTTCTTATTCTTGATGGGGCAGTCCTTGGTGGTGTGATTATAGGAGTAGCAGGTCCAGCAGTGGGAGATGTATGTGAAACGTTCTTGTTCTATATGACTTGGGTGAATGTGGTAATATGAGATGGCCAGACCGTCAGAGAGAGCTTGGGCAGCCATGGAGATGTCTGAGAATGTAATCTTTAGCATTGATGTGGCGTTGGGGATCTTTGAGATGTTGTCTACCGAGGCCCACGCGTTTTGTTCCTCAATAGATGTCTTCAGTGCTTCAATAGAGAGAGAGGTGACGATATTGTCAAGTCTTTTCACAAAGACCGAACGTTTCGACTTCAAGAATGGAGACGGGGATAGAGTGAATTGTTGTGTTTGTAGGGTCCTGATTGAAGAGTCGTCCATTAGTTTTAGTGCTTCCGTGTCATCTGTGCAGACGACAATGAAGGAGTCTTTCAGAGAGTGGATTGCCGTAAATTTGACCTGCAGGCAGGTCCTAACGACGGTAGCTAAAGCTAACTTCGAGGAGTCATTTATTGCACCATTCACAGGCTTGATTTTCACACGATTCGACACCATTGTGAAAAGGATATCACGTTTGTACAATATAAATTCTACACCCCGACAGGGTCGAAGAGAGGCTTCTTGCGGTGTAGAGCAACTGTATGATCGGACTGGAGGTGCAGGGTAGTAGTAGTAGTAGTAGTAGTAGTAGTAGTAGTAGTAGTAGTGAGAGGCAACTGAGAGGTCATGTCCCTCTCAGATCCAACCCTTCTCACTTGAAAAGCTTGTCCAAGGTGTTTTCTGTACCAAGATGCCACGTGTTGCAGTGTCTGACAAGATGAACATCAAAATGGTATACAATACCGACAGGTTGTTAGGTAAGACACATATGCAACAGTTAGACAACTTTATTCCGAAACGTTTCGCCTACACAGTAGGCTTCTTCAGTCGAATACAGAAAGTAGGCAGGAACAGTAGAGATGTGAAGACGATGTAATCAGTCCATCACCCTTAAAGTCGTAGAATTTGAGGTTGTCAGTCCCTCGGCCTGGAGAAGTTCAGTTCCATAGTCAGGAACTATCTGAAGATCAAGCGACAGTGCGGAGACTTAAATACTGTCGGAAGGAGAGGTGCAGGGTAGTAGTAGTAGTAGTAGTAGTAGTAGTAGTAGTAGGAGTGAGAGGCAACTGAGAGGTCATGTCCCTCTCAGATCCAACCCTTCTCACTTGAAAAGCTTGTCCAAGGTGTTTTCTGTACCAAGATGCCACGTGTTGCAGTGTCTGACAAGATGAACATCAAAATGGTATACAATACCGACAGGTTGTTAGGTAAGACACATATGCAACAGTTAGACAACTTTATTCCGAAACGTTTCGCCTACACAGTAGGCTTCTTCAGTCGAATACAGAAAGTAGGCAGGAACAGTAGAGATGTGAAGACGATGTAATCAGTCCATCACCCTTAAAGTCGTAGAATTTGAGGTTGTCAGTCCCTCGGCCTGGAGAAGTTCAGTTCCATAGTCAGGAACTATCTGAAGATCAAGCGACAGTGCGGAGACTTAAATACTGTCGGAAGGAGAGGTGCAGGGTAGTAGTAGTAGTAGTAGTAGTAGTAGTAGTAGTAGTAGTGGTGAGAGGCAACTGAGAGGTCATGTCCCTCTCAGATCCAACCCTTCTCACTTGAAAAGCTTGTCCAAGGTGTTTTCTGTACCAAGATGCCACGTGTTGCAGTGTCTGACAAGATGAACATCAAAATGGTATACAATACCGACAGGTTGTTAGGTAAGACACATATGCAACAGTTAGACAACTTTATTCCGAAACGTTTCGCCTACACAGTAGGCTTCTTCAGTCGAATACAGAAAAGTAGGCAGGAACAGTAGAGATGTGAAGACGATGTAATCAGTCCATCACCCTTGAAGTCGTAGAATTTGAGGTTGTCAGTCCCTCGGCCTGGAGAAGTTCAGTTCCATAGTCAGGAACTATCTGAAGATCAAGCGACAGTGCAGAGACTTAAATACTGTCGGAAGGAGAGGTGCAGAGTAGTAGTAGTAGTAGTAGTAGTAGTAGTAGTAGTGAGAATGTAACCACTGAGAGGTCATGTCCCTCTCAGATCCAACACTTCTCACTTGAAAAGCTTGTCCAAGGTGTTTTCTGTACCAAGATGCCATGTGTTGCAGTGTCTGACAAGATGAACATCAAAATGGTATACAATACCGACAGGTTGTTAGGTAAGACACATATGCAACAGTTAGACAACTTTATTCCGAAACGTTTCGCCTACACAGTAGGCTTCTTCAGTCGAATACAGAAAGTAGGCAGGAACAGTAGAGATGTGAAGACGATGTAATCAGTCCATCACCCTTGAAGTCGTAGAATTTGAGGTTGTCAGTCCCTCGGCCTGGAGAAGTTCAGTTCCATAGTCAGGAACTATCTGAAGATCAAGCGACAGTGCGGAGACTTAAATACTGTCGGAAGGAGAGGTGCAGGGTAGTAGTAGTAGTAGTAGTAGTAGTAGTAGTAGTAGTAGTAGTAGTGAGAGGCAACTGAGAGGTCATGTCCCTCTCAGATCCAACCCTTCTCACTTGAAAAGCTTGTCCAAGGTGTTTTCTGTACTACTACTACTACTACTACTACTACTACTACTACTACTACTACTACCCTGCACCTCTCCTTCCGACAGTATTTAAGTCTCCGCACTGTCGCTTGATCTTCAGATAGTTCCTGACTATGGAACTGAACTTCTCCAGGCCGAGGGACTGACAACCTCAAATTCTACGACTTTAAGGGTGATGGACTGATTACATCGTCTTCACATCTCTACTGTTCCTGCCTACTTTCTGTATTCGACTGAAGAAGCCTACTGTGTAGGCGAAACGTTTCGGAATAAAGTTGTCTAACTGTTGCATATGTGTCTTACCTAACAACCTGTCGGTATTGTATACCATTTTGATGTTCATCTTGTCAGACACTGCAACACGTGGCATCTTGGTACAGAAAACACCTTGGACAAGCTTTTCAAGTGAGAAGGGTTGGATCTGAGAGGGACATGACCTCTCAGTTGCCTCTCACTACTACTACTACTACTACTACTACTACTACTACTACTACTACTACTACTACTACTACTACTACTACCCTGCACCTCTCCTTCCGACAGTATTTAAGTCTCCGCACTGTCGCTTGATCTTCAGATAGTTCCTGACTATGGAACTGAACTTCTCCAGGCCGAGGGACTGACAACCTCAAATTCTACGACTTTAAGGGTGATGGACTGATTACATCGTCTTCACATCTCTACTGTTCCTGCCTACTTTCTGTATTCGACTGAAGAAGCCTACTGTGTAGGCGAAACGTTTCGGAATAAAGTTGTCTAACTGTTGCATATGTGTCTTACCTAACAACCTGTCGGTATTGTATACCATTTTGATGTTCATCTTGTCAGACACTGCAACACGTGGCATCTTGGTACAGAAAACACCTTGGACAAGCTTTTCAAGTGAGAAGGGTTGGATCTGAGAGGGACATGACCTCTCAGTTGCCTCTCATTACTACTACTACTACTACTACTACTACTACTACTACTACTACTACCCTGCACCTCTCCTTCCGACAGTATTTAAGTCTCCGCACTGTCGCTTGATCTTCAGATAGTTCCTGACTATGGAACTGTACTTCTCCAGGCCGAGGGACTGACAACCTCAAATTCTACGACTTTAAGGGTGATGGACTGATTACATCGTCTTCACATCTCTACTGTTCCTGCCTACTTTCTGTATTCGACTGAAGAAGCCTACTGTGTAGGCGAAACGTTTCGGAATAAAGTTGTCTAACTGTTGCATATGTGTCTTACCTAACAACCTGTCGGTATTGTATACCATTTTGATGTTCATCTTGTCAGACACTGCAACACGTGGCATCTTGGTACAGAAAACACCTTGGACAAGCTTTTCAAGTGAGAAGGGTTGGATCTGAGAGGGACATGACCTCTCAGTTGCCTCTCACTACTACTACTACTACTACTACAACTACTACTACTACTACTACCCTGCACCTCTCCTTCCGACAGTATTTAAGTCTCCGCACTGTCGCTTGATCTTCAGATAGTTCCTGACTATGGAACTGAACTTCTCCAGGCCGAGGGACTGACAACCTCAAATTCTACGACTTTAAGGGTGATGGACTGATTACATCGTCTTCACATCTCTACTGTTCCTGCCTACTTTCTGTATTCGACTGAAGAAGCCTACTGTGTAGGCGAAACGTTTCGGAATAAAGTTGTCTAACTGTTGCATATGTGTCTTACCTAACAACCTGTCGGTATTGTATACCATTTTGATGTTCATCTTGTCAGACACTGCAACACGTGGCATCTTGGTACAGAAAACACCTTGGACAAGCTTTTCAAGTGAGAAGGGTTGGATCTGAGAGGGACATGACCTCTCAGTTGCCTCTCACTACTACTACTACTACTACTACTACTACTACTACTACTACTACTACCCTGCACCTCTCCTTCCGACAGTATTTAAGTCTCCGCACTGTCGCTTGATCTTCAGATAGTTCCTGACTATGGAACTGTACTTCTCCAGGCCGAGGGACTGACAACCTCAAATTCTACGACTTTAAGGGTGATGGACTGATTACATCGTCTTCACATCTCTACTGTTCCTGCCTACTTTCTGTATTCGACTGAAGAAGCCTACTGTGTAGGCGAAACGTTTCGGAATAAAGTTGTCTAACTGTTGCATATGTGTCTTACCTAACAACCTGTCGGTATTGTATACCATTTTGATGTTCATCTTGTCAGACACTGCAACACGTGGCATCTTGGTACAGAAAACACCTTGGACAAGCTTTTCAAGTGAGAAGGGTTGGATCTGAGAGGGACATGACCTCTCAGTTGCCTCTCACTACTACTACTACTACTACTACAACTACTACTACTACTACTACCCTGCACCTCTCCTTCCGACAGTATTTAAGTCTCCGCACTGTCGCTTGATCTTCAGATAGTTCCTGACTATGGAACTGAACTTCTCCAGGCCGAGGGACTGACAACCTCAAATTCTACGACTTTAAGGGTGATGGACTGATTACATCGTCTTCACATCTCTACTGTTCCTGCCTACTTTCTGTATTCGACTGAAGAAGCCTACTGTGTAGGCGAAACGTTTCGGAATAAAGTTGTCTAACTGTTGCATATGTGTCTTACCTAACAACCTGTCGGTATTGTATACCATTTTGATGTTCATCTTGTCAGACACTGCAACACGTGGCATCTTGGTACAGAAAACACCTTGGACAAGCTTTTCAAGTGAGAAGGGTTGGATCTGAGAGGGACATGACCTCTCAGTTGCCTCTCACTACTACTACTACTACTACTACTACTACTACTACCCTGCACCTCTCCTTCCGACAGTATTTAAGTCTCCGCACTGTCGCTTGATCTTCAGATAGTTCCTGACTATGGAACTGAACTTCTCCAGGCCGAGGGACTGACAACCTCAAATTCTACGACTTTAAGGGTGATGGACTGATTACATCGTCTTCACATCTCTACTGTTCCTGCCTACTTTCTGTATTCGACTGAAGAAGCCTACTGTGTAGGCGAAACGTTTCGGAATAAAGTTGTCTAACTGTTGCATATGTGTCTTACCTAACAACCTGTCGGTATTGTATACCATTTTGATGTTCATCTTGTCAGACACTGCAACACGTGGCATCTTGGTACAGAAAACACCTTGGACAAGCTTTTCAAGTGAGAAGGGTTGGATCTGAGAGGGACATGACCTCTCAGTTGCCTCTCACTACTACTACTACTACTACTACTACTACTACTACTACTACTACTACTACTACTACTACTACCCTGCACCTCTCCTTCCGACAGTATTTAAGTCTCCGCACTGTCGCTTGATCTTCAGATAGTTCCTGACTATGGAACTGAACTTCTCCAGGCCGAGGGACTGACAACCTCAAATTCTACGACTTTAAGGGTGATGGACTGATTACATCGTCTTCACATCTCTACTGTTCCTGCCTACTTTCTGTATTCGACTGAAGAAGCCTACTGTGTAGGCGAAACGTTTCGGAATAAAGTTGTCTAACTGTTGCATATGTGTCTTACCTAACAACCTGTCGGTATTGTATACCATTTTGATGTTCATCTTGTCAGACACTGCAACACGTGGCATCTTGGTACAGAAAACACCTTGGACAAGCTTTTCAAGTGAGAAGGGTTGGATCTGAGAGGGACATGACCTCTCAGTTGCCTCTCATTACTACTACTACTACTACTACTACTACTACCCTGCACCTCTCCTTCCGACAGTATTTAAGTCTCCGCACTGTCGCTTGATCTTCAGATAGTTCCTGACTACGGAACTGTACTTCTCCAGGCCGAGGGACTGACAACCTCAAATTCTACGACTTTAAGGGTGATGGACTGATTACATCGTCTTCACATCTCTACTGTTCCTGCCTACTTTCTGTATTCGACTGAAGAAGCCTACTGTGTAGGCGAAACGTTTCGGAATAAAGTTGTCTAACTGTTGCATATGTGTCTTACCTAACAACCTGTCGGTATTGTATACCATTTTGATGTTCATCTTGTCAGACACTGCAACACGTGGCATCTTGGTACAGAAAACACCTTGGACAAGCTTTTCAAGTGAGAAGGGTTGGATCTGAGAGGGACATGACCTCTCAGTTGCCTCTCACTACTACTACTACTACTACTACTACTACTACTACTACTACTACTACCCTGCACCTCTCCTTCCGACAGTATTTAAGTCTCCGCACTGTCGCTTGATCTTCAGATAGTTCCTGACTATGGAACTGAACTTCTCCAGGCCGAGGGACTGACAACCTCAAATTCTACGACTTTAAGGGTGATGGACTGATTACATCGTCTTCACATCTCTACTGTTCCTGCCTACTTTCTGTATTCGACTGAAGAAGCCTACTGTGTAGGCGAAACGTTTCGGAATAAAGTTGTCTAACTGTTGCATATGTGTCTTACCTAACAACCTGTCGGTATTGTATACCATTTTGATGTTCATCTTGTCAGACACTGCAACACGTGGCATCTTGGTACAGAAAACACCTTGGACAAGCTTTTCAAGTGAGAAGGGTTGGATCTGAGAGGGACATGACCTCTCAGTTGCCTCTCACTACTACTACTACTACTACTACTACTACTACTACTACTACTACTACTACTACTACCCTGCACCTCTCCTTCCGACAGTATTTAAGTCTCCGCACTGTCGCTTGATCTTCAGATAGTTCCTGACTATGGAACTGAACTTCTCCAGGCCGAGGGACTGACAACCTCAAATTCTACGACTTTAAGGGTGATGGACTGATTACATCGTCTTCACATCTCTACTGTTCCTGCCTACTTTCTGTATTCGACTGAAGAAGCCTACTGTGTAGGCGAAACGTTTCGGAATAAAGTTGTCTAACTGTTGCATATGTGTCTTACCTAACAACCTGTCGGTATTGTATACCATTTTGATGTTCATCTTGTCAGACACTGCAACACGTGGCATCTTGGTACAGAAAACACCTTGGACAAGCTTTTCAAGTGAGAAGGGTTGGATCTGAGAGGGACATGACCTCTCAGTTGCCTCTCACTACTACTACTACTACTACTACTACTACTACTACTACTACTACCCTGCACCTCTCCTTCCGACAGTATTTAAGTCTCCGCACTGTCGCTTGATCTTCAGATAGTTCCTGACTATGGAACTGAACTTCTCCAGGCCGAGGGACTGACAACCTCAAATTCTACGACTTCTAGGGTAGGGTAGGTGCCTGAGCCCGAGCCTTTAGCTCATAAGACTGTCATTCCCATTAGCCCCCTTGGGGCGGGGATGGCAGACCAGAGAGGCCTAGCTTGTGGCTAGGCCTGGGGACAATTGGTCCCAAAGATGAGGAGGTACTTGTGCCTCCTCCCATGGGAGACTTAGGTCTCAGACACTCCCTAAAGAGGGAGCCAAGGCCGGGCCACCACTTGGAAAAGGCCCGGGCCGGGAGAATACCGGCTAATCTTTAATAATAATAATAATAATAATAATAATAATAATAATAATAATAATAATAATAATAATAATAATGTCCATTAGATGTACAACATTTCTTGCAATGACAGTTTCTGTAATAATATTGGTAGAATTACCAACAATGTGTTAGGTAAAAGGACACAAGTGCAAAGCTCCTGGAGAGCGAAACGTTGCCACAATCAAATAACACATTAGTTACCCTTGTGTTTATTTACCTGACATGATGACAATTTCTGCTTATAATTTGCTACGTTTTCTTTATATTATAGAGATTTATACAGAAGAGGTTAATGTCTTAGTCTTAGATCTGATAATGTTCATGAATGACAGTGTTGAGTTGATGGTTATATTTTTGTGTTAAATAATGGTAGTGTCGCCACGTGTGGCCGGCCAAGTGCTGTTATATTAGTGATGGCCACGGTAATGTCTGCATTATGTATCTGTTATGCTTCAGTAGCTATGATGTGTCAGGTATGTATTATGTATCTGTTGTGTTTTAGTATCAGGGATGTATCTGTCGTATGTCAATATCTATGATGGATATATGTTGCAGTGTCTGTAGAATTTTATTATGGTACGACGGTCTGGAGTTTTGAGACTCTTTGACCGCGGGTTCTAACCCCGCCCGTGGTATGGTTTGTTTGCACTCGTGTCATTACGATTTCGTGAGTCATGTGTGTGTTTTTCTTAGTTGTCGGTACACAAATAACCGGCACATAGAAGAGAGGAGCTTACGACGACGTTTCGGTCCGACTCGGACCATTTACAAAGTCATACTAACCAGAAGTGTAGCAGGACGGCTATTTGTGTATCGTTCCAGTCACGGTATTGTGCCTTTTTTGTTATTTAGTTGTCGGTTCTCAAAGACACTTGTCGATAAACACTTGGTTTGTAGTGTGTGGTGTGTGTACTACCCATATGTGGATGCAGGGGTTGATTCACAACTCCTGGGCCCACCTCTTCGCTGGTCGCCACTAGGTCTACTCTTGACAATGTTTATTTCCTTGTAAAGCTTATAATGTGTGTTTACATGTTTTAAAATATTAATTACAAAGGCCACTAGCATGCCTAGGCATTTCAGGCAGACTAATACTAATTTGAACATACATCATTAGATACAAACATAATTAGATACATACATAATTTGATACATAAATAATTAGATACATAATTAGATATATACATAATTAGATTTATAATAGTGAGATAGTATAAATATATAACAATATTACAAATGGTAAATTTAGTAATGGGACTGGATTTGTCTTAGCATGATACACTGCTTCTATTAAAGCTCCTATACTGGAAGAGTATCTTAGGCAAATTTAGGACTAACTTGAGATTTAATAGGCAATAGCTATATTAGGAATATTATTAGGTTAGGTTAGGTAAGCTTCGTCAGGAAACAGGACAAATGTTTCCTGACGCGGGTCTTAGTCAGATGATGACCCGCCTTTGGAGATTTTGGTCATCTGACCGAGGCCTTCCGCTGGCTTACCAGTCCACCCCTTTAAAAATTATGGTCCTTTATAACCATGTACGTTGTGGAGTCAGGAATATTATGTTTACAATCATTTGGGTGAAAGTGTAAATTAGGGGGGGAATTACAGATAACGAGAGTAAGGATATTGTTTTGGATGTGTTCATGATATAAAAATGAGAATTATTTGGTTTTCATTTGGTTAGCTGATGATGGGGTGTGTTAGGGAGATAAGATGTCTTTTAACTGTAGTTTTGAAAATGATGATTGAGTCTGCGGTTCTAGAGTTTTCAGGCAGAAGTTTCAGATTTTAGGCCCTTTTATGTACATCGAATGTTTGTAGAGGTTTAGACGGACACGATGATTATCATAGAGATTTTTGTGTCGGGTATTGTGTCTATGGGTCCTGTTGCAACTATCAAGAAAGTGTTTTAGTTCAAGGTTAACATTAGGCTTCAAGAGCCTTACCGTACCTCTTCTTAAAGCTGTGTATGGATTCTGCCTCTACTTCATTCTCCAGGTTGTTCCACTTCCTGACAACTCAAAAACTGAAGAAATACTCCCTGACTTCCCTGTGACTCATCTGAGTTTTCAACTTTCAACTGCGTCTTCTTGTTCCTGTGTTCTGTGTGTGTGTGTGTTTGTACTCCTAACTGTGGTTGCAGGGGTCGATTCATAGCTCCTGGCCCCGCCAATTTACTGATGTGTGTGTGTGTGTTCATCTTTTTGTACTCACCTATTTGTGGCTGCAGGGGTCGATTCTCAGCTCCTGGTATCGCCTTTTAATTTATCATATCCCATATTCACTTCCTCGTTGCCACGTGGACTCTATCGTACCTTCTTTCGAAACCAGGAATCTGCCCTGCCTCCACTAGTTCCTCACCAAAATCATTACACCTCCCGATCACTATGAGACTGAAGAAATACTTCATAACATCCCTGTGGCTCATCTGTGACTTTAACTTCCAAAAGGTGCCCCCAAGTGTCCAGTTCTCCCCCTCAAACACCCTTTACTATTTATTGTTATAATTCCCCTAGGTATTTTATGTTATCATGTCTTCCTGTATTTTCTGTCCTCCAGTGTCGTTAAATTAATTTCCGTTAGTCTCTCCTCCTGGTTCATGCCACTTAGCTCAGGAACAAGCCTTGTTGCATACTCTTGCACTCTCTCTCCAGTTTCTTAACATGCTTGTTTTAGGTGCGGGTTCCATACTGGTGCTGCATACTCCACGATGGGCCTGACGTATATGTAAATGACCCGGAATGACTCTTTGTTGAGATTCCTGATGTCTACTATAAGATTTGCCAGAGGTAATTTGGCTAACGTGAGACTCTGGCGATACACTGGGCACTACACAAATAACCCGCACATAGGAAACTGAAATTTATAACGAAGTGTAACTAGGTAATGGTCCAAGTTGGATAGAAACGTCATCATAAGTTTCAGTCTCCTATTTGAGGTATAAAACTTTGGGGCCCAGTCCATGGACCCATTATGTACCTCTGTAGTCTTTTGACTACCGCCCACAGGATGAGTATGGTATGGTATGGTATGGTATCATGCCTGGGCATGATAGTGGTTATCTGTGTAATTAGCAAATTAAAATTGTAATTACACATTGTAACCTTTACAAAGAAATAAACTTTACTTTACTTTACATTAAACTAAAACTATATGCAGGTTATTTGTGTATTATTCCAGTCACAGTATTGTGCCTTTTTATTCTTTATACTGGGCACTAGGCTCACCCTTAGGTCTCCTTTATGAGTTAAGTCTGCGGCTTCTGTCCCTCCTAGTATATATCCCGTTTCCTACGACGTCCTCTAGACTTTCCACGTTTCATTTTTGGCAGTATTTAAGGTTCCGTATCATGCCTCAGTTTCACATTGTTCCAGACTCTGGAAGTGAACTCTTCTCCAGGCTGAGGGACTGACCACCTCAATAACTACTTCTTCAAGGTTGATGGACCGATCACATCTTTATACTACTCCTGCTGTCTCCAGAGTTTTTGTCCTCTGTATATGACTGAAGAAACGTACCATTTAGTCGAAACGTTTGAACAATAAAGATACCAGACTGTTACTCATGTGTCTTACTGATCTGTCTGTGGTAGTGTACCTTAGTAAGGCCTGCGCTGAGGACTCCAGATAAGTAAGACACACGTGCAGAAGTTGGGTATCTTTATTTTCTAAGCGTTTAGCCTACAGTCTTCAAGCTGGCACTGGACAAGCACCTAAAGTCGGTTCCTGACCAGCCGGGCTGTGGCTCGTACGTTGGTTTGCGTGCAGCCAGCAGCAACAGCCTGGTTGATCAGGCTCTGATCCACCAGGAGGCCTGGTCACAGACCGGGCCGCGGGGTCGTTGACCCCCGGAACTCTCTCCGGGTCTCTCCAGGTACACAGCATAAGTAAGTTTATTCAGGTATACACAATACAGTTACATAGAATTATCATACATAGCAGCATATGTGTAGAGAACCTGGGATAACCCAAAAAAGTCAGACAGAGTGACTTATTTCCATTGGGGTCCTTTTACCTTATTATTATAATATAAAGGTTATAATATCTTATTATTGTTCTATAATGAAGATAACATCTTATTATCATACTGAAAAGACTATCTACTACGCGAGGGTCATTAAGACTATCTACTACACGAGGGTCATTAAGACTATCTACAATCGAGGGTTATTACTAGAAATAAGGTAAATTTACACGTATGTTAGCTAAAAAATAAAAAATCATTCCCCTCCCTTTCTGTAGCTACATTCATCAGACACCTTTTGGCTCTCTTCTTGAACTGGTTCATGCTATGACTGGCTTTGACATGTGCAGGCAGTCTGTTTCATTCCTTTATTGCTGTACAATAAAAGGTGTTTGAAGCCTGGCCACTCACTGTGGATACTACAAAGTTGTGCTCTCTCCTCCTAGTACTATGATTGCTTTGGTTCCCAACCTTGACAAAATTGACAGCAAGATATTCTGGACACTGTTTGTGAGCAATTTTATAAAAATGATTTAGCTTCAGTTGTTTTACTCTGTCTTCAACATTCAGCATATCCAACTGCTGTAATTCATCCTGGCCTACATGTTCTCTTGGTCCCAGCCCCAGGATGAATCTTACGATTTTGTTCTGGGTGATTTTCAGTCTATCTTTCAGTTTTTTTTTGTCAAGGCAGAGTACCAAGAAGAGCAAGCGTAATCCATATGACACTGACACTGTCCTGCGAGCCTCAGTAGGTAGACACTGTGCTTGTCTATAGAGGAGCTTCAGTCTGGCATTCGCTTTCTTTACTACACTGTTCCCTATCAATTCTCCTGACATGCATGGGTCAAAGGGGATTCCCAGATATTTTACTGAGGAAACCGAAGTGATGTTCTCCCCATTACACTAAGCATTAAAATTATTTACCCTTCTCAGTTTATGTTTCGTGCCAAAGAGGGAGAGATACATGATTATATACACCTGGAAAATCCTAGAGAGACTAGTACCGAACTTGCACACGAAAATCACTCACTACGAAAGCAAAAGACTTGGCAGACGATGCACCATTCAAGAGGTTGCTAGTAGAATTGCAGTAAATCAACCATTCAAATCATTATGAAGCTGTGTGTAGTCTGTGGTCAGTCAAACAAACGGGCTTCCACATGCATAAATTGTCATTTTTGTGGAAATTGGTGTCACGCCCCTTGTGCAGATATCCAAGAACTAGCTACAAGCAGTATTAAAACAGGGAAGTGTTTTTGGGTATGCCCAAATGAGATAAATCTGTGGACTAAAATCACAAGGGTATTAAAAGAGGTCAACATCAAAGCTGCTTTCATAGAAAACCTGGAAGCTTTCTACAACAGATGGGAACATAAAAAGTCTGGGCTGAATGGTACTGCCCTTGATACTGGCCATGTAGTCAGAAACTGTAAGGCTGGAGATGATGTCCTGGTAGTCAGTAAATGGGGGGCTGATAGTGCTGTCCTGGGAGACAGTAATGGTGAAGCTGGAGGTGCTGTCCTGGGAGACAGTAATGGTGAAGCTGGAGGTGCTGTCCTGGGAGACAGTAATGGTGAAGCTGGAGATGCTGTCCTGGGAGACAGTAATGGGGAAGCTGGAGATGCTGTCCTGGGAGACAGTAATGGTGAAGCTGGAGATTTTGTCCAGGTAGTCGGGAATTATACGCAGGAAGGAATACATATAAATGACCTCATAGGGGACAGGAGCCATAGTAGGGAAACAAGTGTAGTCAAAGATAAGATAAAACCAATATTGCAAACTAGAAATACCGCAGGAAATAGCAAACAAGAGGACTCCACTAGCAATAGTGAGGATATATTACCAAAAACAACTGGTGGGAGCTCCATTGTTGGTGCTAGGGAGGATAGAAGTAAGACAGGGAAACATGCACCAACAGGGAATACAGTCACAGAAACCCAAGGCAAACGGAAACCAAGCCTGTGCACATACTATGCACTCGGTATCTGCTGGCATGGGAAATCTGGAAAAACAGATGGGACGTGCAACTATGACCACCCTAGAAAATGCCATGCCCATATGACAACAGGAAAATGCAAACTCCCTTCCTGTAAGCTTTTTCACCCTGAACTGTGTACCTCTTCAGTACAGGAAAGACTGTGCTATAACTTAAATTGCCAGGCATACCATCTAAAGGGGACAAAAAGATACAAAACATCCAGGCCATGGGAAAACCTGGGTAGCCACAGCCACTCAAGAGGGAGAGGTTTTTTAGTGCCAGGAAGGAAAAAAAAACTGGCAGGAAATGGCAGAAATCGTACACCAAATCCAGTCATTCCTGGAGTGGAACCACAGTCGATGGCCTCCACTCCAAACAAACAGATACAGATACTAATGCCGGAAAAAAAATCCCCCCCCAGTACCAACAATACCACCAGTCCGATAACATTCTTCTTTGCAAATATACAGGGTCTAAAGCCAGCAACAAACAACAAAATACCTTTCATCGATGGACTGCTTGCAGAGGCAAAGGCAATGTTCGCGGCTTTCACTGAGACCCACATAAAGGATCACTTGGACAACGAAATATGGATCCCAGGTTACAACCTATACAGATGTGACAGAGTGAACAGGCAAAAGGGGGGGGTTGGTCTGTACATTGCAGAGTCACTTGTTTGCACAGAACTGCTAAATGCCTCAAATGATGTAGTGGAAGTTTTAGCAGTAAAGGTCGAGAACCAAAACCTAGTCATTGTGGTAGTCTACAAGCCTCCAGATGCAACATCCCAGCAATTCCAGGAACAGCTGTTAAAAATTTACCACTGTCTGGAAAACCTTCCAGCTCCTGCACCCAACATCTTGCTCCTGGGGGATTTCAACTTAAGGCACCTAAAATGGAGGAATATAGCAAATAATATTGTTGCAGTAATAACACCAGGAGGCAGCTCTGATGAAAACTCACACTCACGCGAGCTTTTAAATCTCTGCACAAAATTCAATTTAAACCAGCAAATAATAGAGCCTACTAGACTGGAGAATACACTAGACCTCATCTTCACTAACAATGATGATCTGATAAGAAATGTCACCATATCAAAAACAATATACTCAGATCACAACATAATTGAGGTTCAGTCATGTATGCGCGGAGCCCCAGACCGACATAATGAGATTAGTCACGAGGGAGCATTCACCAAATTCAACTTCAATAACAAAAACATAAAGTGGGACCAAGTAAACCATGTCCTAACCGATATAAGCTGGGAAGATATACTAAGCAACACAGACCCCAACTTATGCCTAGAACAGATTAACTCGGTGGCACTCGATGTATGCACAAGGCTTATTCCTCTAAGAAAAAGGAGGAGTAGATGTAAAACAGAAAGAGACAGGCGCTCCCTTTACAGGCGACGGAAAAGAATAACAGAGCGGCTAAAAGAGGTCAATATCTCTGAAATGCGTAGGGAGACTGGTCAGAGAAATAGCAAGCATCGAACTTAAGCTAAAAGAATCCTTTAGGAGTCAGGAATCGCGGGAAGAACTAAAAGCCATAAATGAAATCGAAAAAAACCCAAAGTATTTCTTCTCCTATGCCAAATCAAAATCGAGAACAACGTCCAGTATTGGGCCCCTACTTAAACAAGATGGGTCCTACACAGATGGCAGCAAGGAAATGAGTGAGCTACTCAAGTCCCAATATGACTCAGTTTTTAGCAAGCCGCTAACCAGACTGAGAGTCGAAGATCAAAATGAATTTTTTATGAGAGAGCCACAAAATTTGATTAACACAAGCCTATCCGATGTTATCCTGACGCCAAATGACTTCGAACAGGCGATAAATGACATGCCCATGCACTCTGCCCCAGGGCCAGACTCATGGAACTCTGTGTTCATCAAGAACTGCAAGAAGCCCCTATCACGAGCCTTTTCCATCCTATGGAGAGGGAGCATGGACACGGGGGTCGTCCCACAGTTACTAAAAACAACAGACATAGCCCCACTCCACAAAGGGGGCAGTAAAGCAACAGCAAAGAACTACAGACCAATAGCACTAACATCCCATATCATAAAAATCTTTGAAAGGGTCCTAAGAAGCAAGATCACCACCCATCTAGAAACCCATCAGTTACACAACCCAGGGCAACATGGGTTTAGAACAGGTCGCTCCTGTCTGTCTCAACTATTGGATCACTACGACAAGGTCCTAAATGCACTAGAAGACAAAAAGAATGCAGATGTAATATATACAGACTTTGCAAAAGCCTTCGACAAGTGTGACAATGGCGTAATAGCGCACAAAATGCGTGCTAAAGGAATAACAGGAAAAGTCGGTCGATGGATCTATAATTTCCTCACTAACAGAACACAGAGAGTAGTCGTCAACAGAGTAAAGTCCGAGGCAGCTACTGTGAAAAGCTCTGTTCCACAAGGCACAGTACTCGCTCCCATCTTGTTCCTCATCCTCATATCCGACATAGACAAGGATGTCAGCCACAGCACCGTGTCTTCCTTTGCAGATGACACCCGAATCTGCATGACAGTGTCTTCCATTGCAGACACTGCAAAGCTCCAGGCGGACATCAACCAAATCTTTCAGCGGGCTGCAGAAAACAATATGAAGTTCAACGATGAGAAATTTCAATTACTCAGATATGGTAAACATGAGGAAATTAAATCTTCATCAGAGTACAAAACAAATTGTGGCCACAAAATAGAGCGAAACACCAACGTCAAAGACCTGGGAGTGATCATGTCGGAGGATCTCACCTTCAAGGACCATAACATTGTATCAATCGCATCTGCTAGAAAAATGACAAGATGGATAATGAGAACCTTCAAAACTAGGGAGGCCAAGCCCATGATGACACTCTTCAGGTCACTTGTTCTATCTAGGCTGGAATATTGCTGCACACTAACAGCACCTTTCAAGGCAGGTGAAATTGCCGACCTAGAAAATGTACAGAGAACTTTCACGGCGCGCATAACGGAGATAAAACACCTCAATTATTGGGAGCACTTGAGGTTCCTAAACCTGTATTCCCTGGAACGCAGGAGGGAGAGATACATGATTATATACACCTGGAAAATCCTAAAGGGACTAGTACCGAATTTGCACACGAAAATCACTCACTACGAAAGCAAAAGACTTGGCAGACGATGCACCATCCCCCCAATGAAAAGCAGGGGTGTCACTAGCACGTTAAGAGACCATACAATAAGTGTCAGGGGCCCGAGACTGTTCAACTGCCTCCCAGCACACATAAGGGGGATTACCAACAGACCCCTGGCAGTCTTCAAGCTGGCACTGGACAAGCACCTAAAGTCAGTTCCGGATCAGCCGGGCTGTGGCTCGTACGTTGGTTTGCGTGCAGCCAGCAGCAACAGCCTGGTTGATCAGGCTCTGATCCACCAGGAGGCCTGGTCACAGACCGGGCCGCGGGGGCGTTGACCCCCGGAACTCTCTCCAGGTAAAACTCCAGGTAAAGAGAATGGCTTCAGTTTTCCCGAGGTGTAATGATAATTTGTTGTCTACTAACCATTTTTTTTTTTACACAGGGTTTGACAAGGTTAAGGATCCCTAGCTTTATTGACAGCTATTTACAGGTTAAGGATTCCTAACTTTATTGGCAAGCTAAGAGCTGTTACCTACATCAGCTCATTTGAAAGCATTTTTATTATGAGACATACAAGTAGGAAACAGGATGAAGTTGGAGCCATCTGTGGGCCAGCATTTTCATTTGATCAACTGACTTTATCTCGTTGACATCATTATCCTGTACGAATGTGTTCCATACTCGAGTCATCCTGGGTATGTATGATCTCAGATGGAGTGATGTTCTGGAGAAGGGTACAGCCAGAGTGAAGTTGCTGCTTTCTGCCCGTCTTGTGGCATAAAAGCTTGTTTCACGCTGTCCTCGAAGTGGATCCAAGTGTGGTATTTTGACAATATTGGCCTTGTACATAACAGTAAGGCCACCCACATCCCTCCTATGTTGAAGGCTCTGTTGAAATGACAGATCTATCCAGGATGGGTCCAGGCGAGAGATGAGACGTCTTGCTCTGTTCTCTACTCTGTCAAGCAGTCGCAGATGAGAGGGGGGGGCAGGCAAACCAAGAAAGTGGAGCATACTCAAGGTGCGAGCGTACTTGTGCCTCGTACAGGATCTTGCAACCCCTACTGTCAAGCAGATGGAAGATACGGCGAAGTGCTGTAAGCTTCCTGGCTGCCTTGTTTGCAAGATTTACAAAATGGTTCTTCATGGTTAGTTTGGAGTCAAATTTCACCCCAAGGATATCAACTTCTTCTCCAGGTGCCAACATCCTCCCATTCATCCTTACTACTGCACCAGCATTACCATCATGGTGCCTAGAGACGATCATCATTTGCGTTTTCTCAGGTGCAAATGTTACTTGCCATCTATTTCCCCAAGCTGATATAGCTCTCAGCTGGTGATTGATGTAGCTTAGAGCAGCTGGCATTTCTTCTCTTGGATAAGTGAATGTCAGTGTACAGTCGTCTGCATATGCATGTGATTCTGGGATGAGATGAAGAAGGTCGTTGAAGTAGACATTCCATAACAATGGACCCAGCACGCTTCCTTGTGGAACACTTGCCCCAATAGGATGTCTTGCTGATTCCGTTCCATTGAGAACTACACTTAGAGATCTACCATGAAGGTTGTTAGGTAAGACACATATGCAACAGTTAGGTATCTTTATTTCGAAACGTTTCGCCTACACAGTAGGCTTCTTCAGTCGAGTACAGAAAAGTTGATAGAAGCAGAAGAGACTTGAAGACGATGTAATCAGTCCATCACCCTTAAAGTTTTGAGGTGGTCAGTCCCTCAGTCTGGACTGATTACATCGTCTTCAAGTCTCTTCTGCTTCTATCAACTTTTCTGTACTCGACTGAAGAAGCCTACTGTGTAGGCGAAACGTTTCGAAATAAAGATACCTAACTGTTGCATATGTGTCTTACCTAACAACCTGTCGGTTTTTCAAACCATTCATCACAACCTGTCGGTATTTTATACCATTTTAATGTTTACCATGAAGGTAATCACTGAGGAGACATAGCGTAGAGCCTGCAATTCCCAGTGCTTGAAGTTTTGCTAAGAGGCCCTGGTGCCACACCCGGTCGAAAGCGCCAGCAATGTCCAGTGCTACCACACAGCTGACTTTGGATTCATCCAGTGACTGCTGCAGGACTCCAGTTCCAGTGTTAATACATTAGTTATATGTTAGGTAAGACACATATGCAACAGTTAGGTATCTTTATTATGAAACGTTTCGCCTACACAGTAGGCTTCTTCAGTCAAGTACAGAAAAGTTGATAGAAGCAGAAGATACTTGAAGACGATGTAATCAGTCCATCACCCTTAAAGTTTTGAGGTGGTCAGTCCCTCAGTCTGGAGAAGAGCATTGTTCCGTAGTATGAAACAATATGGAGATGAAGTGACAGAATGGAGCTTTTTATAGCGCCAAGAGGTGAGACGTAGGCCACTAGGAGAGGTAAGAACTCAGATGTTGAAAGGTCAGGTCCCTCTAAAATCCAGCCGCTCTCACTAGTGGAAGTTGTCGAAGTTGATAGCAGGTCTGTACCAAGATACCCTTGTGTTGCAGTGTCTGACAGACCTGCTATCAACTTCGACAACTTCCACTAGTGAGAGCGGCTGGATTTTAGAGGGACCTGACCTTTCAACATCTGAGTTCTTACCTCTCCTAGTGGCCTACGTCTCACCTCTTGGCGCTATAAAAAGCTCCATTCTGTCACTTCATCTCCATATTGTTTCATACTACGGAACAATGCTCTTCTCCAGACTGAGGGACTGACCACCTCAAAACTTTAAGGGTGATGGACTGATTATATCGTCTTCAAGTATCTTCCGCTTCTATCAACTTTTCTGTACTTGACTGAAGAAGCCTACTGTGTAGGCGAAACGTTTCATAATAAAGATACCTAACTGTTGCATATGTGTCTTACCTAACAACCTGTCGGTATTTTATACCATTTTAATGTTCAATCTGTCAGACACTGCAACACAAGGGTATCTTGGTACAGACCTGCTATCAACTTCGACAACTTCCACTAGTGAGAGCGGCTGGATTTTAGAGGGACCTGACCTTTCAACATCTGAGTTCTTACCTCTCCTAGTGGCCTACGTCTCACCTCTTGGCGCTATAAAAAGCTCCATTCTGTCACTTCATCTCCATATTGTTTCATACTACGGAACAATGCTCTTCTCCAGACTGAGGGACTGACCACCTCAAAACTTTAAGGGTGATGGACTGATTACATCGTCTTCAAGTATCTTCTGCTTCTATCAACTTTTCTGTACTTGACTGAAGAAGCCTACTGTGTAGGCGAAACGTTTCATACTAAAGATACCTAACTGTTGCATATGTGTCTTACCTAACAACCTGTCGGTATTTTATACCATTTTAATTTTCACATTAGTTATATCTTGTGGGCCTTTACCTGACACTGACAGAGCACTGTCATCTGCATACAGTAGGAGTTTGCACTAGACACTGATAGGCATGTCATTAAGTCCACTCCTTCAAATTACCGTCCAATAAGCCTGACATCTATAGTGGGCAAGTTATTAGAATCAATTATAGCTGACATTATCAGAAGTCACCTTGAAGAGCATAACTTGATAAATGAATCTCAGCATGGATTCACGAGAGGTCGTTCCTGCCTGACAAACTTACTGACGTTCTTCAATAGAACATTTGAGGCAGTTGACAGTGATAAGGAATATGATATTGTTTATTTGGATTTTAGTAAAGCCTTCGACAGAGTACCTCACAAGAGACTCTTAAGAAAAGTGGCAGCTCATGGTATAGGAGGTAAAGTTCTAGCATGGATTGAGGCATGGCTTACCAATAGAAAGCAGAGAGTTACCATTAATGGAGTGAAATCTGAATGGGGATTAGTCACTAGTGGCGTTCCACAAGGATCAGTTTTAGGCCCTCTCCTGTTCATAATTTACATTAATGACCTTGATGAAGGGATTACTAGTGACATGAGTAAGTTTGCTGATGATACAAAAATAGGCCGTATAATTCACTCTGAGGAGGATATCAATGAACTCCAGGACGATTTGAACAAATTAATGTCTTGGTCTGAAAAATGGCAGATGAAGTTTAATGTGGATAAGTGTAAGGTACTTGCCCTTGGTAATGAAAATAACCCTCGAAGCTATAATCTAGGTGAAGTAGAGCTTGGTCATACAGAATGTGAAAAAGACTTGGGAGTCATGGTAAGCAGAAATCTAAAGCCAAGACAGCAGTGTCTTAGTGTGCGCAACAAGGCCAACAGATTACTTGGATTTATAAGAACATAAGAACATAAGAAAGGAGGAACACTGCAGCAGGCCTGTTGGCCCATACTAGGCAGGTCCTTTACAATTTATCCCACTAACAAACATTTGACCAACCCAATTTTCAATGCCACCCAAGAAACAAGCTCCGATGTGCAAGTCCCACTCAAATCCAACCCCTCCCACTCATGTACTTATCCAACCTAAATTTGAAACTACCCAAAGTCCTAGCCTCAATAACCCAACTAGGTAGACTGTTCCACTCATCAACTACCCTATTTCCAAACCAATACTTTCCTATGTCCTTTCTAAATCTAAACTTATCTAATTTAAATCCATTACTGCGGGTTCTCTCTTGGAGAGATATCCTCAAGACCTTGTTAATATCCCCTTTATTAATACCTATCTTCCACTTATACACTTCCATCAGGTCTCCCCTCATTCTTCGTCTAACAAGTGAATGTAACTTAAGAGTCTTCAATCTTTCTTCATAAGGAAGATTTCTAATGCTATGTATTAATTTAGTCATCCTACGCTGAATGTTTTCTAACGAATTAATGTCCATTCTGTAATATGGAGACCAGAATTGAGCTGCATAATCTAGGTGAGGCCTTACTAATGATGTATAAAGCTGCAGTATGACCTCTGGACTTCTGTTGCTTACACTTCCTGATATGTTGAGATTAAGACACATGTGCAACATCTGGATATCTTTATTGTAGACGTTTCGCCATCCAGTGGCTTTATCAATACAAATTCTAGAACATAACTTGAAGACAGTAGAACTATGTACAGAAGATGAGGTAATCAGTCCCTCAACCTAGGAGTAGGTGCGAAGAGCACCATAGTCGTGGAGTTCAGAATCTCCACGACTATGGTGCTCTTCGCACCTACTCCTAGGTTGAGGGACTGATTACCTCATCTTCTGTACATAGTTCTACTGTCTTCAAGTTATGTTCTAGAATTTATATTGATAAAGCCACTGGATGGCGAAACGTCTACAATAAAGATATCCAGATGTTGCACATGTGTCTTAATCTCAACTTGTCGGTATTATATACCATTCGTACACAACTTCCTGATATAAATCCCAGTAATCTATTTGCCTTATTACGTACGCTTAGGCATTGCTGTCTTGGTTTAAGGTTGCTGCTTACCATAACCCCCAAGTCCTTTTCGCAATCTGTATGGCTAAGTTCTACATTATTTAACTTATAAGTGCTAGGGTTGAAGATTGAGACACTTATGCAGCATATGGGAATCTTTATTCAGGAAACGTTTCGCCACGCAGTGGCTTCATCAGTCCAATACAAAGAAGGCGTAAGGAGAGGAGGAGAATGAGGTAATCAGTCCCTCAACCTGGAGTCGAGGGACTGATTACCTCATTCTCCTCCTCTCCTTACGCCTTCTTTGTATTGGACTGATGAAGCCACTGCGTGGCGAAACGTTTCCTGAATAAAGATTCCCATATGCTGCATAAGTGTCTCAATCTTCAACTTGTCGGTTTTTCAAACCATTCATCACAAGTGCTAGGGTTATGGACACTCCCGAGCTTCAGAACCTTGCATTTATCTACATTGAACTGCATCTGCCACTTTTCTGACCAAGAGTAGAGTTTGTCTAAATCCTCCTGAAGTTCCCTAACATCTACGTTTGAATCAATTATCCTACCTATCTTCGTGTCATCGGCGAATTTGCTCATATCACTAGTAATTCCTTCATCAAGATCATTGATATATATTATAAACAACAACGGGCCCAAGACTGATCCCTGTGGAACGCCACTTGTTACTGATCCCCACTCGGATTTAACCCCATTTATGGACACTCTCTGCTTCCTGTCTGTGAGCCATGATTCGATCCACGAGAGCACCCTTCCCCCAATGCCATGAGCTGCTACTTTCTTCAACAGTCTTTGGTGCGGAACTCTATCAAATGCCTTACTAAAATCTAAGTAAACAATATCAAATTCTTTATCGTGGTCAACAGCCTCAAAAGCTTTACTGAAGAAAGTTAATAAATTAGTTAGACAAGACCGGCCTCTTGTGAATCCATGCTGAGTATCCTTAATCAAGCTATGCTTATCGAGATGGCTTCTTATAATCTTAGCTATAATTGACTCTAGTAATTTGCCTACAATTGAGGTCAGGCTTATTGGGCGGTAATTTGACGGTAACGACTTGTCCCCTGTTTTAAAAATAGGAATTACATTAGCCATCTTCCACATATCAGACACTACACCTGTTTGAAGAGATAAATTAAAAATATTAGTTAATAGTTCACAGACTTCCATTTTGCATTCCTTAAGAACCCTTGAAAAAACCTCATCAGGACCCGGTGACTTATTTTGCTTCAGTCGGTCTATCTGCTTCACAACCATTTCACTAGTGACTGTGATGTTACATAATTTATCTTCTTCTGATCCACTATAAAAATTAATTACCGGAATATTATTAGTGTCTTCCTGTGTAAAAACCGAGAGAAAATAATTATTTAAAATCGAGCACATTTCATTCTCTTTGTCAGTAAGATGCCCATAGTTATTTTTAAGGGGACCTATCTTATTTGTAGATGAATGGTTCAGAGAACCGACATGTTGATAAATTTATCAACATGTCGGTTCTCTGAACCATTCATCTATAAACCTGTCAGACACTGCAACTTCTTGGGATCTTAATACTTGGGAATTCTTCGCTTGCCTAATTCTTGGGCACGACCTACTTCAACATTGAACAAATGTTACACGACCTATGACTGCTTCACCTCTCCTGCCAACGGTTTATAAGCTCCTTCTCAGCACGTATGCCGTATTCTATTCAAGATTGATGGACTGACCACATCGACTCAAGGTTGAGGGACTGATTACCTCATTCTCCTCCTGTTCTTCAAGATTCTCCTTTGTATGGACTGATGAAGCCACTGTGTGGCGAAACGTTTCCTCAATAAAGATACCCAAGAGTTGCAAATGTGTCTAATTTATCGACCTATCTTATCTCTGACTTTTGTTCTATAGACCTGGAAAAAACTTTTTGGGTTAGTTTTAGAATCCCTAGCAACTTTAATTTCATAGTCCCTTTTAGCTTTTCTTATCCCCTTTTTAATGTCCCTCTTAATGTCAATATACTGATTCATAAGATGACCCTCGCCTCTTTTGATACGCCTATAAATTCCTTTCTTATGCCCTAGTAGATATTTCAGCCTATTATTCATCCATTTTGGGTCATTTCTATTTGATCTAATTTCCTTATAAGGGATAAACGTTCTGTGGAAAATTTTTTGATTTTCCGAAACTATAGTGCCTAATAGGTGTTTAATGTGTCTATATGGGTCAAAAATGTATTTGAAAATAAGAGTAGAACCAAGAGTTCCCTTTGCGCATGCGCGGATGTGCGGGGGGGAGAGGCGCGGATTGTTTTGAATGTGGTGAAGAAGCTGAGAAAGCATGGAACCACGAAATTGACATTCACGGCGGCCTAAGGATTAATATAGGCCTCATTTCATAATAAGAAGTGTCGTAACTGTTCCTGGTGGAGAGTGAGGGAACGTGATTTACGGGACCACGGTAATAGAGTGGTAAAATGGGTGATAAGAGTAGGAGCGGGTGGCAGGTGCACGGCCAGGGTGAGTGTCCAGGGGACATACCCGTGTGTTAATCCTCGCTCATCGGCCTCAGATCTCAATGGAGTGACCTCTAATTTGTGTAATAGTTATGAGACGTTAAATCGTCTTGTGAATGGTAATGTAATCAGTGATAATAACATTGAGTTAAGAGAATGCGGGATGTGAAATAGAGCGCCTTGCTCCGAGTGAACGTGTGACTCTCGTACCGGGGATAATGGAGATTTATAGAATCACGACTTCTAACCGGGACAAACCGACGGATACCTCGTCCTGCCGGAATGAGAACCATGTCGGTGTAGCAGGACATCGAAACTGAGATGGTGAATGGAAGAAATAAGGAGTATCAATCACCCACAGTTAAGTAACCCTTCTAGTTATAACAAACTTATGCTGGCCAGTAGTGTTATGTTATAATTAGATAGGTTATGAGTGATCCAGCTACCTCAAGTGATCACCAGAGAACATCTGGTAAGTGGTGGGATTATGTACAAATGTTTTCCTTGATGGATGTATCCAGGTGTATCCTACCCCCCTCCCCTTCATTCAGCTAAACTAATATAATCTATACAGTCCACAATTAATTAGTAGCACCGTACTTGTGGGTGCTACCCAATCCATACTGGTCTCGGATAGATATGGATAAGATTGTGAGGTCGAGGGGACCACTTGGTGCGACCAGGGGTGGTTAAGTTTTCTCACATGTCTACACGGGGTGACTACGGTAAACAATATGATTGTCTCCCAATGAGATTACTGGTATGTATATAATGTTGAGGTACATACAGGTAAGCACCCTAGAAAATTTTCCATATCTGCCCGTTGGTCCTTCGAGAACCGGGTGCAATCAGTGAAAAAATTAATTGAATTAATTACTTAATAATTAAGTGACTGATTGAAGGAAGTGGGTGTAGGGTGCACAAGTTTAATCGATCGTGTGATGGATGACAATTAGCCCAATTAATTGCTAGCACATGTGTGGCTAGGATATATACAAGAGTAAAGTGCAAGAATTACTCTTATAAGGCGCCTACTTAAGTTGTATAATCAGTGATTAATAATTCTCTAACCATGACTGGATCTAATGGAGTTAATGTGGCTGACAAGTCCGTGAATTTTAGAGTAATGAAAGCATCATTACAGGCTATTAAAAGCCATGTGACGAAGGCATTTGATTTAGTGAATCAAAGAACCGTGAACCCTAATGAATTAAAGTTATATTTAGATGCTTTAGAGAGTAGATTTGATTGGTACAAATTGTGGTTTAAAGACTGTGAAAGAGATCTGCTAGAGAATTGTGCAGATGGAATGGAAATGAATGTTTTAATTAATCAACATTACGAATTGGAAGAAAAACTGTCTTGTAAAAGTAAGGCTTTGAATAAATTAAAGGGTGTAAGCCAGGCAGTTGATCAACCTATTAATGCAAAGGGTGTGTTTGCCAAAACCTCCATAGTACGGTCTGGAGGAAATCAGACTAGGTCGGCAGGAATTAATTGTTCAATTGCAGACCAGTCAGCCAAACAGTTCTAAGGATATAACACATAATGACTCTGAAGTATCTGTCAAGCCTCAAAAGGGAAAAATAATCCCAGTGGTAATAATCATAGTTAAGAGTTAAATAGGCACATATCAAGTCAGGAATCAGTAATAGTGGTTCCTCACATCAAGGTAAGAGGAATAAGTACCTCAGTAAGTGTAACCCAGTTAATAAGAGGTCAGGCAAGGAAAAGAGAGACTGCCTCTTCTGCCAGGGTACTCATTTCACTAAAAATTGTAATGCCTGTAATTCATGGGATATTAAAGTGGAAAGAATGAAAGAACTTGACAGATTTATCAGATGTCTAGACAATCATAATGTAAAGGATTGTCATACCAAATTGAACAGTTGCTATCAATGCAACAAGGGAAAGCACCATACAGTTATGTGCAGGGTTGTATGTGATTCTTATAATAATGGTGACAATAATGATAATGTTAATAACCCTGACACTACAGTGACTGATGTAAAGGTTGCAGCTAATGGCAATAATGATGGCCTAGCTGAGGTAGCCTTGCCGGTGTTGGATGTAAAAATTCAGGATAAAGGGCATAAACCCAAAACCATACGGTGTCACTCTCCTCAACACTGGTACGGGCCATGTAATATATGGCAGACTACCGCCTAGTAATAATGACTAGAGGAAGTAGTGAATACGGTCACGGTGTCTTACTCATGAAAGGTCAACCCAGTACAAGTATTCTTCTATCGAGAATGATGTTGAACCAGTCTAATTTGTGGGAGCTGGACAGCATAGGGATTAATGTAAATGAGGAAAGTCCAAATGATTCCTTTACTCAGGAACAATACCTG
Organism: Cherax quadricarinatus; assembly: GCF_038502225.1. Lineage (NCBI taxonomy): Eukaryota > Metazoa > Arthropoda > Malacostraca > Decapoda > Parastacidae > Cherax > Cherax quadricarinatus. The sequence goes on from NC_091332.1 coordinate 22,458,653, forward strand.
AAGGATGTTAAATGTGAATCTGGACATTACTGGGTGCGACTTCCGTGGAAGCTTGACCGTCCAGAATTACCTACTAATTATAGGATGGCGTATGGACAGTTAAAGGGCCCAGCTCTGCGAACTGAGCAAGACACCAAAATTGTTGACTGCTTATAATGATATAATTAATAAGAAGTTAAATAATAAATTGTTCTTACTTCAGGCGACGATAAATGCACACCTTAAATGCACAGGCGGTCCACTGAGCGAAGTAATTGGGTAAATAATCTTATGTGGACAATTTCCGGGTGTGACGTCAACTGAAGAGGAACTAATGAGGATATGTGAAGGGGTTAATGAAATAATGAAGTAATGTGCTGGGGCTGACTTGGGATACTGAGAGACTTGTTATTGTTAAAGTCTCAAAATTCCAGTATGCCCAATAAATTAATCCAGGGAGCATAGGCTTATGCCCCTGAGAGAATGGAACACTAATTAGTCCATTTTGAGGGTTCAATAAATATGGATGGCCATGGAGTTGGTGCCTATATGCAGTAATGTGCTGGGGCTGACTTGGGATACTGAGAGACTTGTTATTGTTAAAGTCTCAAAATTCCAGTATGCCCAATAAATTAATCCAGGGAGCATAGGCTTATGCCCCTGAGAGAATGGAACACTAATTAGTCCATTTGAGGGTTCAATAAATATGGATGGCCATGGAGTTGGTGCCTATATGCAGTAATGTGCTGGGGCTGACTTGGGATCCTGAGAGAGACTTGTTATTGTTAAAGTCTCATAATTCCAGTATGCCCAATAAATTAATCCAGGGAGCATAGGCTTATGCCCCTGAGAGGATGGAACACTAATTAGTCCATTTTGAGGGTTCAATAAATATGGGTGGCCAGTGAAGATGGGAAAATTGTACTCCACATTATGTAAGTCGTCTAGCAACGACCTCCGCCCGGCCGCAGTGTGGAAAATTTTTTGATTTTCCGAAACTATAGTGCCTAATAGGTGTTTAATGTGTCTATATGGGTCAAAAATGTATTTGAAAATAAGAGTAGAACCAAGAGTTCCCTTTGCGCATGCGCGGATGTGCGGGGGGGAGAGGCGCGGATTGTTTTGAATGTGGTGAAGAAGCTGAGAAAGCATGGAACCACGAAATTGACATTCACGGCGGCCTAAGGATTAATATAGGCCTCATTTCATAATAAGAAGTGTCGTAACTGTTCCTGGTGGAGAGTGAGGGAACGTGATTTACGGGACCACGGTAATAGAGTGGTAAAATGGGTGATAAGAGTAGGAGCGGGTGGCAGGTGCACGGCCAGGGTGAGTGTCCAGGGGACATACCCGTGTGTTAATCCTCGCTCATCGGCCTCAGATCTCAATGGAGTGACCTCTAATTTGTGTAATAGTTATGAGACGTTAAATCGTCTTGTGAATGGTAATGTAATCAGTGATAATAACATTGAGTTAAGAGAATGCGGGATGTGAAATAGAGCGCCTTGCTCCGAGTGAACGTGTGACTCTCGTACCGGGGATAATGGAGATTTATAGAATCACGACTTCTAACTGGGACAAACCGACGGATACCTCGTCCTGCCGGAATGAGAACCGTGTCGGTGTAGCAGGACATCGAAACTGAGATGGTGAATGGAAGAAATAAGGAGTATCAATCACCCACAGTTAAGTAACCCTTCTAGTTATAACAAACTTATGCTGGCCAGTAGTGTTATGTTATAATTAGATAGGTTATGAGTGATCCAGCTACCTCAAGTGATCACCAGAGAACATCTGGTAAGTGGTGGGATTATGTACAAATGTTTTCCTTGATGGATGTATCCAGGTGTATCCTACCCCCCTCCCCTTCATTCAGCTAAACTAATATAATCTATACAGTCCACAATTAATTAGTAGCACCGTACTTGTGGGTGCTACCCAATCCATACTGGTCTCGGATAGATATGGATAAGATTGTGAGGTCGAGGGGACCACTTGGTGCGACCAGGGGTGGTTAAGTTTTCTCACATGTCTACACGGGGTGACTACGGTAAACAATATGATTGTCTCCCAATGAGATTACTGGTATGTATATAATGTTGAGGTACATACAGGTAAGCACCCTAGAAAATTTTCCATATCTGCCCGTTGGTCCTTCGAGAACCGGGTGCAATCAGTGAAAAAATTAATTGAATTAATTACTTAATAATTAAGTGACTGATTGAAGGAAGTGGGTGTAGGGTGCACAAGTTTAATCGATCGTGTGATGGATGACAATTAGCCCAATTAATTGCTAGCACATGTGTGGCTAGGATATATACAAGAGTAAAGTGCAAGAATTACTCTTATAAGGCGCCTACTTAAGTTGTATAATCAGTGATTAATAATTCTCTAACCATGACTGGATCTAATGGAGTTAATGTGGCTGACAAGTCCGTGAATTTTAGAGTAATGAAAGCATCATTACAGGCTATTAAAAGCCATGTGACGAAGGCATTTGATTTAGTGAATCAAAGAACCGTGAACCCTAATGAATTAAAGTTATATTTAGATGCTTTAGAGAGTAGATTTGATTGGTACAAATTGTGGTTTAAAGACTGTGAAAGAGATCTGCTAGAGAATTGTGCAGATGGAATGGAAATGAATGTTTTAATTAATCAACATTACGAATTGGAAGAAAAACTGTCTTGTAAAAGTAAGGCTTTGAATAAATTAAAGGGTGTAAGCCAGGCAGTTGATCAACCTATTAATGCAAAGGGTGTGTTTGCCAAAACCTCCATAGTACGGTCTGGAGGAAATCAGACTAGGTCGGCAGGAATTAATTGTTCAATTGCAGACCAGTCAGCCAAACAGTTCTAAGGATATAACACATAATGACTCTGAAGTATCTGTCAAGCCTCAAAAGGGAAAAATAATCCCAGTGGTAATAATCATAGTTAAGAGTTAAATAGGCACATATCAAGTCAGGAATCAGTAATAGTGGTTCCTCACATCAAGGTAAGAGGAATAAGTACCTCAGTAAGTGTAACCCAGTTAATAAGAGGTCAGGCAAGGAAAAGAGAGACTGCCTCTTCTGCCAGGGTACTCATTTCACTAAAAATTGTAATGCCTGTAATTCATGGGATATTAAAGTGGAAAGAATGAAAGAACTTGACAGATTTATCAGATGTCTAGACAATCATAATGTAAAGGATTGTCATACCAAATTGAACAGTTGCTATCAATGCAACAAGGGAAAGCACCATACAGTTATGTGCAGGGTTGTATGTGATTCTTATAATAATGGTGACAATAATGATAATGTTAATAACCCTGACACTACAGTGACTGATGTAAAGGTTGCAGCTAATGGCAATAATGATGGCCTAGCTGAGGTAGCCTTGCCGGTGTTGGATGTAAAAATTCAGGATAAAGGGCATAAACCCAAAACCATACGGTGTCACTCTCCTCAACACTGGTACGGGCCATGTAATATATGGCAGACTACCGCCTAGTAATAATGACTAGAGGAAGTAGTGAATACGGTCACGGTGTCTTACTCATGAAAGGTCAACCCAGTACAAGTATTCTTCTATCGAGAATGATGTTGAACCAGTCTAATTTGTGGGAGCTGGACAGCATAGGGATTAATGTAAATGAGGAAAGTCCAAATGATTCCTTTACTCAGGAACAATACCTGAAGGATGTTAAATGTGAATCTGGACATTACTGGGTGCGACTTCCGTGGAAGCTTGACCGTCCAGAATTACCTACTAATTATAGGATGGCGTATGGACAGTTAAAGGGCCCAGCTCTGCGAACTGAGCAAGACACCAAAATTGTTGACTGCTTATAATGATATAATTAATAAGAAGTTAAATAATAAATTGTTCTTACTTCAGGCGACGATAAATGCACACCTTAAATGCACAGGCGGTCCACTGAGCGAAGTAATTGGGTAAATAATCTTATGTGGACAATTTCCGGGTGTGACGTCAACTGAAGAGGAACTAATGAGGATATGTGAAGGGGTTAATGAAATAATGAAGTAATGTGCTGGGGCTGACTTGGGATACTGAGAGACTTGTTATTGTTAAAGTCTCAAAATTCCAGTATGCCCAATAAATTAATCCAGGGAGCATAGGCTTATGCCCCTGAGAGAATGGAACACTAATTAGTCCATTTTGAGGGTTCAATAAATATGGATGGCCATGGAGTTGGTGCCTATATGCAGTAATGTGCTGGGGCTGACTTGGGATACTGAGAGACTTGTTATTGTTAAAGTCTCAAAATTCCAGTATGCCCAATAAATTAATCCAGGGAGCATAGGCTTATGCCCCTGAGAGAATGGAACACTAATTAGTCCATTTGAGGGTTCAATAAATATGGATGGCCATGGAGTTGGTGCCTATATGCAGTAATGTGCTGGGGCTGACTTGGGATCCTGAGAGAGACTTGTTATTGTTAAAGTCTCATAATTCCAGTATGCCCAATAAATTAATCCAGGGAGCATAGGCTTATGCCCCTGAGAGGATGGAACACTAATTAGTCCATTTTGAGGGTTCAATAAATATGGGTGGCCAGTGAAGATGGGAAAATTGTACTCCACATTATGTAAGTCGTCTAGCAACGACCTCCGCCCGGCCGCAGTGTGGAAAATTTTTTGATTTTCCGAAACTATAGTGCCTAATAGGTGTTTAATGTGTCTATATGGGTCAAAAATGTATTTGAAAATAAGAGTAGAACCAAGAGTTCCCTTTGCGCATGCGCGGATGTGCGGGGGGGAGAGGCGCGGATTGTTTTGAATGTGGTGAAGAAGCTGAGAAAGCATGGAACCACGAAATTGACATTCACGGCGGCCTAAGGATTAATATAGGCCTCATTTCATAATAAGAAGTGTCGTAACTGTTCCTGGTGGAGAGTGAGGGAACGTGATTTACGGGACCACGGTAATAGAGTGGTAAAATGGGTGATAAGAGTAGGAGCGGGTGGCAGGTGCACGGCCAGGGTGAGTGTCCAGGGGACATACCCGTGTGTTAATCCTCGCTCATCGGCCTCAGATCTCAATGGAGTGACCTCTAATTTGTGTAATAGTTATGAGACGTTAAATCGTCTTGTGAATGGTAATGTAATCAGTGATAATAACATTGAGTTAAGAGAATGCGGGATGTGAAATAGAGCGCCTTGCTCCGAGTGAACGTGTGACTCTCGTACCGGGGATAATGGAGATTTATAGAATCACGACTTCTAACTGGGACAAACCGACGGATACCTCGTCCTGCCGGAATGAGAACCGTGTCGGTGTAGCAGGACATCGAAACTGAGATGGTGAATGGAAGAAATAAGGAGTATCAATCACCCACAGTTAAGTAACCCTTCTAGTTATAACAAACTTATGCTGGCCAGTAGTGTTATGTTATAATTAGATAGGTTATGAGTGATCCAGCTACCTCAAGTGATCACCAGAGAACATCTGGTAAGTGGTGGGATTATGTACAAATGTTTTCCTTGATGGATGTATCCAGGTGTATCCTACCCCCCTCCCCTTCATTCAGCTAAACTAATATAATCTATACAGTCCACAATTAATTAGTAGCACCGTACTTGTGGGTGCTACCCAATCCATACTGGTCTCGGATAGATATGGATAAGATTGTGAGGTCGAGGGGACCACTTGGTGCGACCAGGGGTGGTTAAGTTTTCTCACATGTCTACACGGGGTGACTACGGTAAACAATATGATTGTCTCCCAATGAGATTACTGGTATGTATATAATGTTGAGGTACATACAGGTAAGCACCCTAGAAAATTTTCCATACGTTCTTTGAGCAGCATGTATTGTGTTCAGAAAACTGTCATATTGATAGCTCTCTTCGTTACTCCAGTCAACAGATGATAAGTGTTCTCTAAGCCCATCGTAATCTGCTAAGCGAAAATCTGGGACTGTTACTGAGTTATCCCTACTATCATACTTCCATTCAATTCTAAATGTAATTGATTTGTGGTCGCTAGCACCCAGTTCCTCTGAAACTTCTAAATTATTAACAAGGGATTCATTGTAAAGTAAAAGGACACAAGTGCAACTAATGTGACATTTATTGTGGCAACGTTTCGCTCTCCAGGAGCTTTATCAAGCCATTACAAACAATACATGGACACAGAGGGTATATAAAGGCTCTGAGTGAGGTGCAATACTAGTGAGGTACACATTTACGCATGTAGGAACGACAACTTAAACAACGCCTGTGTACAACACCGAAATTCCACCAATCATTCTCTCATGAAATTCAGAGACGCCCAATTAGTGATCAAAGAAACTAATTTCCGCACACGCAAGTGCCTTGAATCAGCACTGATCGCTGTTTCGAATACAATTAAACAAAACAACGGCAGCTTCACCATCTCCGAAGTCTTAGCAAGAATCCTCCTGAAAACAGTAAACCCTGCCATCACATAGTCTCTCCTGTTATACTACACAAAGCACATTACAGAGAGTGAACACTGAAAAAATCCTGCCTCTTTCCAGACTATATTTGTCCAACCTATTTTTATGTTACCCAAGTAATAGCTTTTATATCCTTTTACTCATGTACGAATTTTTTGCTCTTCCATATTGTATTATTTTTGTTACTACTACTACTACTACTACTACTACTACTACTACCACTAGTGAACATCGAAATGGTACCTCACTAGTATTGCACCTCACTCAGAGCCTTTATATACCCTCTGTGTCCATGTATTGTTTGTAATGGCTTGATAAAGCTCCTGGAGAGCGAAACGTTGCCACAATAAATGTCACATTAGTTGCACTTGTGTCCTTTTACTTTACATATTGTCGGTAATTCTACCAACTTTATTACAAGGGATTCATTGTTTGCCAGAACTAAGTCAAACCGGGTGACCCGGTGGCCTGGTGGCTAAAGCTCCCGCTTCACACACGGAGGGCCCGGGTTCGATTCCCGGCGGGTGGAAACATTTCGACACGTTTCCTTACACCTGTTGTCCTGTTCACCTAGCAGCAAATAGGTACTTGGGTGTTAGTCGACTGGTGTGGTTCGCATCCTGGGGGACAAGATTAAGGACCCCAATGGAAATAAGTTAGACAGTCCTCGATGACGCACTGACTTTCTTGGGTTATCCTGGGTGGCTAACCCTCCGGGGTTAAAAATCCGAACGAAATCTTATCTTATCTTATTACCCCTTGTAGGTTCTGTCACAAACCGCTTCAAAAAACAATCCTGAACTACTTCTAAGAAATCGTATGATTCTAAATTCCCAGTCAAGAAATTCCAATCAATATGACTAAAGTTAAAGTCTCCTAGAATTACTACATTATCGTGCCTTGTGGCCCTAACAATTTCCTCCCATAGTAGTCTCCCCTGGTCCCTATCTAAATTTGGGGGACGGTATATCACACCTAAAATTAATTTTTCATGCCCCTCTGAAAATTCTATCCAAACAGACTCTGTATGTGTTACTTCAGACTTAATGCCCGTTTTTATGCAACAGTTCAAGCGATCTCGGACATACAATGCCACCCCACCCCCCTTCCCGATACTTCTATCTACTTGGAACAATTTAAAACCCTGAATGTGACATTCTGCAGGCATGTCCCGACTTTTTGAATTAAACCACGTCTCAGTAATGGCAAATACATCAATGTTACCTGCACTAGCAACTAGTCTCAACTCGTCCATCTTATTCCTAGCACTGCGACTATTTGTGTAATAAATATTTAATGACCCTCCTCTCTCTTTACCCTTCCTGCTCCTTTCTGTTATTCCACTAAACCTATTACTGTCCTTGTCAATTAGTGCCACTGGCTTTCCAATATCCACCTCATTTTGCCTATTACTAGTTCTCCTAGTACTCATGTTACTACCCTGCGACTTCACAGTTTTCCCGCCAAAACCCATACCACTAACTATTCCTAGTTTAAAGACCTAACAGCTCCCTCCACTGCGTTGGCCAGTGCTCCCACCCCACACCTAGATAAGTGAACCCCATCCCTGGCATACATGTCATTTCTGCCATAGAAGAGGTCCCAGTTGTCAATGAATGTTACCGCATTTTCCTTACAGTATTTGTCCAGCCAGCAATTGACACCAATTGCTCTGGACAACCATTCATTTCCAACTTCTCTCCTTGGCAAAATGCCACATATGACAGGTTTCCCACCCTTCCTCCTAATTATCTCTATTGCTGACCTATACCTGCTAATCAGGTCCTCACTCCTACGTCTGCCAACATCGTTGCCTCCAGCACTGAGACAGATAATAGGATTGCTCCCATTACCTCTCATTATGTCATCCAGACGGCTAACAATATCCTTCATCCCAGCCCCAGGAAAACACACTCTCTGCCTCCTACTCCTATCCTTCAAGCAGAATGCCCTATCCATGTACCTAATCTGGCTATCCCCAACAACAACAATGTTTTTACCTTCCTTGGCATCGTCCTTCGTGATGCTCCGAGTAGTCGACTCACATTCGCCAGGTAGCATTACACCACTTGTAGAATTCGTCAAGACGTTCTCGATGGTCTTCGTTGGGGTTTCTAGGGATGTCTTACTCACGTCTGCCAATGCTTCTTTGGTGCTCGTTGTGGCATTCCCAGTAGAACACTCACATTCGTCAGGTAGCACCGAGAATGAGTTGGAAGTTTCCACGGTAGTCTTCTGGTTTCTCGTTGTTTCTGCCTCTCCAACCGTTTTCTTGATCTTCAGCTTGGTTCCATGTTGCCCGGCCACTGACCAAGCTCCCCTCTTAACCTGGGGACTCACAACAGAAGGATTACTACGAATCCTCTTGTTCTCCTCCGTTAATCGCCGTATCTCCATCTTAGCAACTCTGAGCTCTTCTCTCAGCTGCTGGTAAAGTTGCTCAAGAGAGGGCATCCTGGTACAGATTCACAGAGAGCACACAAACAGGTCTTCACAGAGCTAAGTACACGTCACCACGTCAACACGACAACTGTTTGGGGTTACCCCTTTATTGGTATAGTATGTTTGAAACTCATCAGAGTCCGTGTTAAAGGTATTTGATGCAGCTGGTAGTTTACTTACTAGTGTTGATGCAACAGATGTGTAGTAGGAATTAAAACAATTTGCCACCTTAGATGTATCGTGGCATACCTCGTTATCGATAGTGAGTACTATGTTAGACCTATCTACTGGTTTATGGCTATACCTCAACTGTTTTAGTTGTTGCCAGATTCACAGAGAGCACTCAATCAGGTCTTCACAGAGCTAAGTACACGTCACCACTATAATGTGCATAATGTGATCCTTTATTGACTACGTTTCGCCCACACAGTGGGCTTTTTCAAGTCACAAACAGAACTGAAATATAAACACATATGCAGTATAATGTGATCCTTTATTGACTACGTTTCACCCACACAGTGGGCTTTTTCAAGTCACAAACAGAACTGAAGGGAGATTACCAATAGACCCCTGGCTCTCTTCAATAGGAAACTGGAGAGGCATCTAAAGTCGGTAACTGATCAACTGGGCTGGATCAGACCCTGATCCACCGCGAAGCCTGGTCATGGACCGGGCCGTGGAGGCGTTGATCCCCGGAACACCCTCCAGGTATACCTCAATACTTGCTCAAGGTCGATGGACGATCACATCATCTTTACCTCTCCACAGCTTCTACTGTTCCCTCTGTATTCCACTGAAGAAGCCTGCTGTGTAGGCGAAACGTTTCGGAAATACTGATACTCAACTAATGCATAGGTATCTTGCCCATCTATTTGTTGGTACGGTATACCATTTTCGTAATCATGAAAGACTACATAAGTTTAATAGCTTATGGCTCACGGCTCTGTTCACAACCGAAAAACCTGGGTTCAATCCTGGAGTTGTATGAGGCCTTGGGAATGCTTCCTTGTACTTACTGTCTTTGTTCACCTAGAGGTAAGTAGGTACCTGGGTGTTGACTACTATTGTGGGTGGCATCCTGGGGAAGAGGAGAAGATACTAATGAAAATGATGAGCTAAACTGCTTGTCATCTCCATTATCATCATCATCCTCGTCATTAACATTATCATAGATCATCATCATCGTTACAGCAGAGCTGGAATTACTATTACACAAGGACAATCATATTAGATAACACTGCTGAACAAGAAACAAATGGAACGTGTGAACATTATGAACAGATTCAGCAGTGTTGTCTAGAGTAGTTTACCTTAAAAAAACAAAATCATCACTTGGAAAACCTGTGTCCTACACCAGAGTAAGCACACAGTTCACGTACATTTCCACGCCGTCCTTGGTAATGGTGTGTTAGGTAAGTACAGTTCCTCCTTAAACATTTGTAAACATCATGTAGATTAAGGTAAATAAGTTTATTCAGGTATAGTTATACATACAGTTACATAAATTATCATACATACTAACATATGTGTACTTTACCTAGGATAACTCAAGAAAGTTGACAGACTTATTTCCATTGGGGTGAGTAAGTTTATTAAGCACAGGTACACATAAATGCAGCTAAACAAATTCTCATACATACTAACATATGTATTAATTACCTAGGATAACCCCCAAAAAGTCAGACAAAAGGACTTATTTTCATTACTACACTGTAACTGCCTTATTAAACTTAAGTTAGTCTTAAGTTGGCCTGAAATTCTGTGCATATAAAGGGGAATTTGGCATGGTCACCAAATTGTTACACTCCTTTGTACAAATATATATCATACTAAAATAAACTTGTCATTGTCACTGTCATTGTCATTGTCACTGTCACCGTCATTGTCACTGTCATTGTCGCTGTCATTGTCATTGTCATTGGTAGTGGCACAATGAAAATATGTTTTTTATATACTAAAATGTTAATATTACGTTTTAAAAGGGCACATGGTGTGGAAGGCTGGTTACAAGGTAGAGTGAGTGTAGCAGTAACACTTCCTGTCTGCTCTATCTCAAGGCTGAATATTTAATTACAGGAAGCCCACCATATCTACCTATTTTTCGGCTTTCCTTATTTACTTATCCTATTGCTAGCTGAATTTGTTATAAGGATTGTTTTTGCTCTTAGAATTTAGGAAAAATTATAAAACGACATTTATGCAATGCAGTAACTACAAATAAATATAAAAAATAAAGTTACGTGGCAATTGAATTTACCGCCATGTGCTCAAGACATGGTTTTCGATTTTCTAAGAAATAATCCAAGCACTCTTTTACCAAAATGCAATAGATGATTTTTAAAATGCCGCCGATGGGTATTTATTAAACAATAAATTCATATTGTGTAGAAATATCAATATGTTAGAATTTCAGTTTTTATTAAGAAATGCTATTGTTTACAAGTGTCAGTAAAGGCTCTTCTATTTCTGCTGTGATGAAGAATTTACTTAACCCCACTTCTGGTGGAGCCAAGTAAGGTTATTATGTCACAAGTTATTATGATAAGAATCTAAAAACTGGCGAATTGTTATTTGGTTGAAGTGAAATTATGGAAGTTACGTGTGTTAATGGATCTTTGTGCTGTGTTTTGCTCCTTCGTCTCTGATGTTCAAGGCAATGGCATTTCCCTCAGCAGAGTTATATCTTAATATACGAACCAATTACTGTAACATGAGTTCAGTCTTAACAGACAACAGTCTATGAGGGTGTAAGGCTCTAATATTGAGAGATTTCTTTGTTAACAAGAGTTGGTTTCGCCCCAGTTTGTGGTCACTCTATGGGTAAGTTTGTAGAAGTTTTTCTTCCATTGAAAAAGACACAAGTGCAGTATAATGCGAACCTTTATTGTCAACGTTTCGCCCACACAGTGGGCTTCATCAAGTCACAAGGACATCAGATCATAAAGGATCGCTTTATAATGCATTTGTCTCCTTTTTTTTCCCATTGTGTCGATATTTTATACCATTTATCTTCATTTTTCTGTGTGAATCACAGTCATCACTAGTGGGTCATAGGTTTACTTAGATAAGAGTCCCAAATCTTTCAATGTTAATTTAAAAGCAGTAGAATGATAGTATCCTCAGCTCACACACTGAGGGACTGGTGTTCACTCCCCGGTACAGATGAAACATTGGGCATGTTTCCTTACACCTGTTGCCCCTGTTCACCTAGCAGTAAGTAGGTATCAGGGTGTTAGTCAATTATTAGGTTTTAAATAGTAACATATTATAAGGGCTCCATTGGAAATATGTCACTTTCTCTGACTTTTTGGGGTTATCCTGGGTAATGTACACATATGTTGAACTATGTATAATGATTGTACTTATGTGTACTTGTACTTGAATAAACTTACTTAATCCTGGGAGAGAACATTAAGGATCTCAATGATGATGCACTGACTATTGGGTTATCCTGGGTTAATAAGCTGAATAAAATCTTATCTTAACAACTATTATATAAACATTTATGTGCCTGGCATACATCTTTGTTCAAAGTTCCCCTCAGAGAAGGTTTCTTTATGCCAGTGAGGAGCTCTTGATCCCAGGAATTACACCTGACTTTCTGTTCCTTGGATTGAACTTAATTATTTCCCATTCCTCCAGATGCTATATGACCCCCTACAGGCAAAGTGCTCACCCCCACACTAATTTAATAATAATTTGCAGAAAGTTGATGTTAAGCCATGTATTGGTGATTGAAATAGTCTTGACATTAATGTACAGGTGAATTATAACCTCGATGATCCATGTTCAGTTGATAGGCTTTAAGTCTATGAAACTAAATTCTCTAATTTAATATGATATTGTACAAATCATTCCCAGCTAAGCCTTTTATGTCCATTTTAGTACTCAAGAATGCCATCAAATAGAAATAATTAACACTGGCTTTCTTTTGTTACTACTCCTCTTAGTTAATAATCTGATTAAAATTATATTCATCTGTCAAATGCTATGAATGCATTCAACTTAACTCTCTACCCTACGGAACTGAATCTGATTTTCTACATAAGTATAAATATCTAGTTTTGATTATGTCATTTTATGTGACTAAGTTTCACATTTACTCTTGGTTAGATTAATGATGATTTCTCGTGAAAACAACGTTGAGATTAAACAATCATGGATATGTTATAAAGTTACCTGGGTGTGGAAGATCAACTAGAGGTTGAAGTTTATGTCTGGCTGTTGTTTGACCTGATCAGAGTAAAAGAAAAATATGAAATAATAAATGAAATGTCTGTATAAATGTATTGGTCATTGCCTCCATCCATATCTTTTCAGCTCCACATAACCATACTTCACATAAATCTGTAGGTGATCAGAGATACTAGTATTTGGTTGTCAACTTAAACACAACTTCAGCTGACTTGGTATTGAAACTTAAAGATCTGAATATTTTCCCCTCTCTTTTCCTAAAATGTATGGTACTAATAATAAATGGATGTTTAAAATTTTTCCAGTGCAGGATCTTTTAAACTACAAGCAAAATATATACATGTATCATATAAATTAATTTATTTTAGGTCTTCCTCTGCTTAAATGTATAAATGTCAGTTAGATCTATTGTAACCTGCTTGTCAAGTTTCTGTCCAGCATTCATACTCATGTATTTTCTGTCTCCACAATTTTTCAAAATCAATTTCTTTTTTCTAATGTGTGTTACTGTTCCTTCATTTTGACATTGCTGTTGTAGTATTCAGAATTTTGTACTTAGAATGATCGCTGTATCTAATTATCATATCTTTGTACAATTATTAATGGTGAATTGAGCATTTTCATAACTTATTTTCTTTGTCATGGCTCTCTTCTCATTCAGGTAACATCAATATTCTTATTTTATCATATATACTACAAATAAATCAAATCGTCTTGATTGTATGTCATTATACCACACCATAACACATGTAAATTTTTTGTCTTATTGCACATCTGCCTTGTACATATGGGAGCTCAACAGAATAAGGGACATAGCTAAGGGAGCCAGCAACCACCCAGGGAGGTACTACCGTCCTGCCAGATGACTGTGAAACAGAAACGTGTAACTGTTTTACATGATGGTAGGAGTTCTGGTGTCTTTTTTCTGTCTCACAAACATGTTTGATAGCAAGTATATCTTCCTACTTCTACTTACACTTAGGTCACACTACACAGGCATGCACATGCATATATATACATACACAAATCTAAGGTTTTTTCTTCTTTTTCTTAATAGCTCTTGTTCTTTTTTTTTTTTCTCTCTCTATTGTCCATGGGGAAGTGGAAAAGAATCTTTCCTGTGTAAGCCATGTGTGTCGTATGAGGCGACTAAAATGCCGGGAGCAATGGGCTAGTAACCCCTTCTCCTGTACACACTAAAAATAAGAAGAAAAACTTTATAAAACTGGGATGCTTGAATGTGTGTGGATGTAGTGCGGATGATAAGAAAGAGATGATTGCTGTTGTTATGAATGAAAAGAAGTTGGATGTCCTGGCCCTAAGCGAAACAAAGCTTAAGGGGTTAGGCGAGTTTCAGTGGGGAGAAATAAATGGGATTAAGTCAGGAGTATCTGAGAGAGTTAGAGCTAAGGAAGGGGTAACAATAATGTTGAAGGACGAGTTATGGAAGGAGAAGAGGGAATGTAAATGTGTAAATTCAAGGATTATGTGGATTAAAGTAAGGGTCGAATGTGAAAAGTGGGTCATAATAAGCGTGTATGCACCTAGAGAAGAGAGGAGTGTAGAGGAGAGAGAGAGATTTTGGGAGATGTTAAGCGAATGTATAGGAACCTTTGAACCAAGTGAGAGAGTAATTGTGGTAGGGGACCTGAATGCTAAAGTTGGAGAAACATGTAGAGAGGGTGTGGTAGGCAAGTTTGGGGTGCCAGGTGTAAATGATAATGGGAGCCATTTGATTGAACTGTGTATAGAAAGGGATTTAGTTATAGGTAATACGTGTTTTAAAAAAAAGAGGATAAATAAGTATACAAGATATGATGTAGGGCATAATGACAGTAGTTTGTTGGACTTTGTATTGGTAGATAAAAGACTTGGGTAGACTTCAGGATGTACATGTTTATAGAGGGGCCACAGATATATCAGATCACTTTCTAGTTGTAGCTACAGTGAGGGTAAAAGGTAGATGGGATACAAGAAAAATAGAAGCAGCATGTAAGAGAGAGGTGAAGGTGTATAAACTAAAAGAGGAGGTAGTTAAGGTAAGATATAAACAGCTATTGGAGGATAGATGGGCTAGTGAGAGTATAGGCAATGGGGTCGAAGATGTATGGGGTAGGTTTAAGAATGTAATGTTGAGTGTTCAGCAGAAGTTTGTGGTTACAGGAAAGTAGGTAAGTAAGTAAGTAAGTTTATTCAGGTATACACAAATACAGTTACATAGAATTATTATACATAGCAGCATACGCGTAGAGAACCTAGGATAACCCAAAAAAGTCAGGTGCAGGAGGGAAGAAGAGCGATTGGTGGAATGATGATGTAAAGAGAGTAGTAAGAGAGAAAAAGTTAGCATACGAGAGGTTTTTACAAAGTAGAAGTGATGCAAGGCGGGAAGAGTATATTGAGAAAAAAAGAGAGAGGTTAAGAGAGTGTTGAAGCAATACACAAATAACCCGCACATAAAAGAGAGGAGGCCATGACGATGTTTCGGGCCGACTTGGACCATTTACAATCTAAAAAGAGAGCAAATGAGAGAGTGGGTGAGATGTTATCAACAAATTTTGTTGAAAATAAGAAAAAGTTTTGGAGTGAGATTAATAAGTTGAGGAAGCCTAGGGAACACATGGATTTGACAGTTAAAAATAGGAGAGGAGAGTTATTAAATGGAGAGTTAGAGGTATCGGGAATATGGAGAGAATATTTTGAGGAATTGTTAAATGTTGATGAAAATAGGGAAGCTGTGATTTCGTGTATAGGGCAAGGAGGAATAACACCTTGTAGGAGTGAGGATGAGCCAGTTGTGAGTGTGGGGGAAAGTTTGTAAGGCATTGGGTAGAATGAAAGGGGGTAAGGCAGCTGGGATTGATGGGATAAAGATAGAAATGTTAAAAGCAGGTGGGGAAATAGTTTTTGAGTGGTTGGTGTTATTATTTAATAAATGTATGGAAGAGGGTAAGGTACCTAGGGATTGGCAGAGAGCATGCATAGTTCCTTTGTATAAAGGCAAAGGGGATAAAAAAAGAGTGCAAAAACTATAGGGGAATAAGTCTGTTGAGTATACCTGGTAAAGTGTATGGTAGAGTTATTTTTGAAAGAATTAAGAGTAAGATGGAGAGTAGGATAGCAGATGAACAAGGAGGCTTTACGAAAGGTAGGGAGTGTGTAGACCAAGTGTTTACAGTGAAACATATGGTGAACAATATTTAGATAAGTGTAAAGAGGTTTTTGTGGCATTTATGGATTTGGAAAAGGCATATGACAGGGTGGATAGGGGGGCAATGTGGCAGATGTTGCAGGTGTATGGTATAGGAGGTAGGTTACTGAAAGCAGTGAAGAATTTTTTACAAGGATAGTGAGGCTCAGGTTAGAGTATGTAGGCAAGAGGGAGATTATTTCCCAGTAAAAGTAGGCCTTAGACAAGGATGTGTGATGTCACCATGGTTGTTCAATATATTTATAGATGGGGTTGTAAAAGAAGTGAATGCGAGGGGTCTTGGCAGGAGGTGTGGAGTTAAAAGATAAAGAATCAAACACAAAGTGGGAGTTGTTACAGTTGCTCTTTGCTGATGACACTGCTTTTGGGAGATTCTGAAGAGAAGTTTCAGAGGTTGGTGGATGAATTTGGTAGGGTATGTAAGAGAAGAAAATTAAAAGTGAATATAGGTAAGAGTAAGGTTATGAGATAAAAAGATTAGGTGGTGAAAGATTGGATATCAAATTGGAGGGAGAGAGTATGGAGGAGGTGAATGTATTCAAATATTTAGGAGTCAGCAGATGAGTCTTTGAAGGAGGAGATGAATCATAGAATTGATGTGGGGAAAAGAGTGAGTGGTGCACTTAGGAGTCTGTGGAGACAAAGAACTTTGTCTGTGGAAGCAAAGAGGGGAATGTATGAGAGTATAATTGTACCAACACTCTTGTATGGGTGTGAAGCATGGGCGATGAATGTTGCAATGAGGAGAATGCTGGAGGCAGTGGAGATGTCATGTCTGAGGGCAGTGTGTGGTGTGAATATAATAAATGCAGAGAATTCGTAGTTTGGAATTTAGGAGAAGGGCAGTGTGTGGTGTGAATATAATAAATGCAGAGAATTCGTAGTTTGGAATTTAGGAGAAGGTGTGGGATTACCAAAACTATTGTCCAAAGGGCTGAGGATGGGTTGTTGAGGTGGTTCAGATGTGTAGAGAGAATGGAACAAAATAGAATGACTTCGAGAGTGTATAAATCTGTAGTGTAGGGAAGGCGGGGTAGGGGTCGGCCTAGAAAAGGTTGGAGTGAGGGGGTAAAGGAGGTTTTGTGTGTGAGGAGCTTGGACTTACAGCAAGCGTGCGTGAGCGTATTTGATAGGAGTGAATGGAGACGAATGGTTTTTAATACTTGACGTGCTGTTGAAGTGTGAGCAAAGTAACATTTATGAAGGGATTCAGGGAAACCAGCAGGCCGGACTTGAGTCATGGAGATGGGAAGTACAGTGTCTACACTCTGAAGGAGGGGTGTTAATGCTGCAGTTTTATGACTGTCGCGTAAAGCACCCCTCTGGCAAGACAGTGATGGAATGAAGGATGATGAAAGTTTTTCTTTTTCGGGCCACCCTGCCTTGGTGGGAATCGGCCGATGTGTTAATAAATAAAAAAAATTAATTTTGTAATATAATTTTTCATCACGAGTCTGTCTTCAAACACATGTTATGTACAGTATTTATGTACAATAATTTTAACCTCCTGAAGTCCCTGATGTAAGATGTCACTACCATCAGTTTGAAAAATAAAAAGGCTCAAAATTTTCTTTTAACCTCTTAACTGTCCAAACATAGATCTACGTTCTTACTGCTAGCGCTCCAAACATAGATCTACATTTTATTTTTCCTGCCTTCAAATTTGGCACAATAGTCTTGAGCGGCCTAGACATGAAAGAATGGGTCTGGGCACTCAGTGTGCACTGTATTAAAAAAATTGAGGACCACGCAGTACCGCATGGTAGTGCCAGTTAGTTTCACCTCCATCCTGGGTCGACATCATGGCAAACCCTTGTGATTCACTCACGCCTCAGTGTATTAACACTCTCTTATTCAAAGAAAGTGATATAGAACGCGAGTTTAGTGGATTTGAGACTGATGTGGCCACTAATGATCAAGGAATTAGTGAAAATATTGATGATAACCCAGATGACCCTCAGCCCATCACCTCTGGGGTGGCCATTGGGGCCATGCAAGATCCTCGGCCAAGCACAAAAGATCTACTATAAAACATTATTATCATACCATAAAAACTGTGAAAATTAAAACAAAAAATGATAAATAGGTAGAATTTCTGCAAGCAGCAGCATTTCATGTTGCTGTCATGTGAGCGACAATCGCCGGCTTTGTGGCCTTATATCTCTGTAAGTACCAACTCTTAAAATTTTTTTCTTACATTATGTAATAAATGTCCTCTTTATTTAAAAAAAAAATTCGTTTTTTCAAAATACAGTGGTACGTTTACTTACAAGTTTAATTCGTTCCATGACCGAACTCATAACTCATTTTGCTTGTTTATCAAATCAATTTTCCTCACTGAAATTAACTGAAATGCGATTACTCATAAGAACATAAGAAAGAAGGCACACTGCAACAAGCCTCCTGGCCTAAACGAGGCAGGTCCAATTCTCCCACTGGCTTAAGCCAACACCTTGACCTAGTCAGGTCAGTCACGTCACTTAAGGGAGGCGCACGGCATCCGACCTAATAGCACAAGCTAGTCAGGTCCAACTCACACCCACCTACACCCATTCAGGTATTTATCCAACCTATTTTTAAAACTACACAATGTCTTAGCTTCTATGATGGTACTCGGGAGTTTGTTCCACTCATCCACAGCTCTATTACCAAACCAGTGCTTTCCTATATCCTTCCTGAATCTGAATTTTTTCCTATTTAAAACCATTGCTGTGAGTCCTGTCTATGTTAAATATTTTTAGCACGCTATTAACATCCCCTTTATCAATTCCTGTTTTCCATTTATACATCTCAATCATATCCCCCCTAATTCTATGCCTTCTAGAGAGTGCATATTCAGGGCCCTCAGTCTTTCCTCATAGGGAAGATTTCTGATACATGGGATCAACTTTGTCATCCTCCTTTGTACGTTTTCCAGTGCATTTATATCCATTCTGTAATACGGTGCCCAAAACTGTGCAACATAACCTAAATGAGGCCTAACCAAAGATATATAGAGTTGAAGAACAACCTGAGGACTTCTGTTATTTATACTTCTTGCTATGAAGCCAAGGATTATGTTAGCTTTATTGCGAATACTTATGCAATGTTGTCTTGGTTTCAGATTACTGCTAACCAGAACTCCTAAATTCTTTTTGCAGTCTGTAATATTAAGATCAACATTATTTAGTTAATGTGTGGCATGGTTATTTTCCTGTCCAACATTTAGAATTTTGCATTTGTCTATATTAAACTGCATCTGCCACTTCTCCGACCACTGCATCAGTCTATTCAGATCATCCTGGAGTGCTCTAATGTCCTCATTAGAATGAACTGGATTGCCTATTTTGGTGTCATCAGCAAATTTGCTAATGTCGCTATTTATTCCTTCATCAATGTCGTTTATGTAAATTGTGAACAACAACTGGCCCAACACTGACCCTTGTGGAACACCACTTGTGATGTGCCTCCATTCTGATTTCTCCCCATTAACGCAAACTCTCTGCTGCCTATTTGTTAGCCATGCCTCTACCCAGGAAAAAACTTCTCCGCCTATTCTGTGTGCCTCAAGTTTTCTCAATAGCCTCTGATGTGGAACTCGATCGAAAGCCTTACTGAAGTTTATATACACAATATCATATTCAATACCATGATCTACCTCCTCAAATACCTTAGTGAAGAAAGTTAGTATATTCGTAAGATAGGAACGCCCCTTTGTAAAACCGAGCTGAGATTCATTAATCAATTTATGCCTTTCAAGATGGCTACAAATTGCTTAGGCAGTTATTGATTCCATAAATTTACCAACTATAGAACTAAGGCTTATTGGTCTATACTGTAGCTCTAAGCTAAGGACCTGTCACCTGCCTTGTAAATAGGTACAGTGGTACCTTGAGTTTTATTATTATTATCACACTGGCCGATTCCCACCAAGGCAGGGTGGCCCGAAAAAGAAAAACTTTCACCATCATTCACTCCATCACTGTCTTGCCAGAAGGGTGCTTTACACTACAGTTTTTAAACTGCAACATTAACACCCCTCCTTCAGAGTGCAGGCACTGTACTTCCCATCTCCAGGACTCAAGGACTTAATTTGTTCCAGAAGGCTGTTCAAGTGCCATTACTGAACGAATTTGTTCCCATAAGGAATAATGTAAATTAGATTAGTCCATTTCAAAGCTCCAAAAATACACTTACAAAAGCATTTACAAAAATACACTTACAAAAGCATTTACAAAAATACACTTACATAATTGTTCATGTTTGGACATAGGAAAGTATTGGTTTGGAAATAGGGTAGTTGATGAGTGGAACAGTCTACCTAGTTGGGTTATTGAGGCTAGGACTTTAAGAACATAAGAACATAAGAAAGGAGGAACACTGCAGGAGGCCTGTTGGCCCATACTTGGCAGGTCCTTTACAATTCATCCCACCAACAAACATTTGAGGGAGAGAGTATGGAGGAGGTGAACGTATTCAGATATTTGGGAGTGGACGTGTCAGCAGATGGGTCTATGAAAGACGAGGTGAATCATAGAATTGATGAGGGAAAAAGAGTGAGTGGTGCACTTAGGAGTCTGTGGAGACAAAGAACTTTGTCCTTGGAGGCAAAGAGGGGAATGTATGAGAGTATAGTTTTACCAACGCTCTTATATGGGTGTGAAGCGTGGGTGATGAATGTTGCAGCGAGGAGAAGGCTGGAGGCAGTGGAGATGTCATGTCTGAGGGCAATGTGTGGTGTGAATATAATGCAGAGAATTCGTAGTTTGGAAGTTAGGAGGAGGTGCGGGATTACCAAAACTGTTGTCCAGAGGGCTGAGGAAGGGTTGTTGAGGTGGTTCGGACATGTAGAGAGAATGGAGCGAAACAGAATGACTTCAAGAGTGTATCAGTCTGTAGTGGAAGGAAGGCGGGGTAGGGGTCGGCCTAGGAAGGGTTGGAGGGAGGGGGTAAAGGAGGTTTTGTGTGCGAGGGGCTTGGACTTCCAGCAGGCATGCGTGAGCGTGTTTGATAGGAGTGAATGGAGACAAATGGTTTTTAATACTTGACGTGCTGTTGGAGTGTGAGCAAAGTAACATTTATGAAGGGATTCAGGGAAACCGGCAGGCCGGACTTGAGTCCTGGAGATGGGAAGTACAGTGCCTGCACTCTGAAGGAGGGGTGTTAATGTTGCAGTTTAAAAACTGTAGTGTAAAGCACCCTTCTGGCAAGACAGTGATGGAGTGAATGATGGTGAAAGTTTTTCTTTTTCGGGCCACCCTGCCTTGGTGGGAATCGGCCGGTGTGATAATAAAATAAATTTTCAATGCCACCCAAGAAACAAGCTCCGATGTGCAAGTCCCTCTCAAATCCAACCCCTCCCACTCGTGTACTTATCCAACCTAAATTTGAAACTACCCTAGGTCCTAGCCTCAATAACCCAACTAGGTAGACTGTTCCACTCATCAACTACCCTATTTCCAAACCAATACTTTCCTATGTCCTTTCTAAATCTAAACTTATCTAATTTAAATCCATTACTGCGGGTTCTCTCTTGGAGAGATATCCTCAAGACCTTATTAATATCCCCTTTATTAATACCTGTCTTCCACTTATACACTTCGATCAGGTCTCCCCTCATTCTTCGTCTAACAAGTGAATGTAACTTAAGAGTCTTCAATCTTTCTTCATAAGGAAGATTTCTAATGCTATGTATTAATTTAGTTATCCTACGCTGAATGTCTTCTAACGAATTTATGTCCATTCTGTAATATGGAGACCAGAATTGAGCTGCATAATCTAGGTGAGGCCTTACTAATGATGTATAAAGCTGGAGTATGACCTCTGGACTTCTGTTGCTTACACTTCTTGATATAAATCCCAGTAATCTATTTGCCTTATTACGTACACTTAGGCATTGCTGTCTTGGTTTATGGTTGCTGCTCACCATAACCCCCAAGTCCTTTTCGCAATCTGTATGGCTAAGTTCTACATCATTTAACTTATAAGTGCTAGGGTTATGTACACCCCCGAGCTTCAGAACTTTGCATTTATCTACATTGAACTGCAGCTGCCACTTTTCTGACCAAGAATAGAGTTTGTTTAAATCCTCCTGAAGTTCCCTAACATCTACGTTTGAATCAATTATCCTACCTATCTTTGTGTCATCGGCGAATTTGCTCATATCACTAGTAATTCCCTCATCAAGATCATTGATATATATTATAAACAACAACGGGCCTAAGACTGATCCCTGTGGAACGCCACTTGTTACAGATCCCCACTCAGATTTAACCCCATTTATGGACACTCTTTGCTTCCTGTCTGTGAGCCATGACTCGATCCACGAGAGCACTTTTCCCCCAATGCCATGAGCTGCCACTTTCTTTAACAGCCGGTGGGTAGTTTCAAATTTAGGTTGGATAAATATATGAGTGAGAGGGGTTGGATTTGAGTGGGACTTGCAAATGAGTGGATAGAGTTATCAGAGCTTATTTCTTGGGTAGCATTGAAAATTGGGTTGGGCAAATGTTTTGTTAGTGGGATGGATTGTAAAGGACCTGCCTAGTATGGGCCAACAGGCATACTGCAGTGTTCCTCCTATCTTATGTTCTTATCTTATGTTCTTATGTTTGAAACTTGAGGTACCACTGTATTACATTTGCCATTTTCCACTTGTCTGGCACTGTGCCAGTTTGTAGTGATATGTTGAAAAGATTAGCCAAAGGTATGCTAAGTTCCTCTTTACATTCCTTTAAAACCCTTGCAAACAGCTCATAAAGGACTGGGGATTTGTTAGGTTTTAATTTCTCTAATTGTCTGAGGACCATATCACTAGTTACCCTAATCGTGCATAGTTTATTATCGTCCTGGTATACATAATTTATTATTTCTGGAATTTCTCTAGTATCTTCCTTAGTAAAAACTGAAAAGAAGTAGGTATTGAAAAGTTCACACATTTCTTGATCTCTGTCAGTGATCTGACCTGACTATTCCAGCCCTCCAAAAACCACCCCAGTTCTTTTGTTACTGTTTTTTAAATAAGAAAAATGTATTTATAAATAAGAAATATTGTATACTCCACCCACCACCTTCACTACTCCACCCACCACCTTCACTACTCCACCCACCACCATCACTACTACACCCACCACTATCAGTATTCCACCCACCACCATCACTACTCTGCCCACCATGATCACTACTCCACCCACCATGATCACTACTCCACCCACCACTATCACTACTCCACCCACCACCATCACTACTCCACCGACCTTAATGTTTTTGTAAAAACTCTGAGAGTTGAAATGGAGGTTACCCCTTCCCCGGATTTATACGAGAATCAAACAAGGGACAGGTGCCTCACTACAATCTGGGATTAGTGTGGGAGTATTATCCTTCCAGTTATGTCTTGGAAGAGCATCTGGGATGGGGTGAAGTACCTGACATTCCTCTGGGTACAGAGTTGGATTTGACTTTGAGTTGGATTTTTGCTTTGAGTTGGAAGCCAAAATCCGAGTTACGAGCGAGCTTTAGATACGCCACTAATTGGCGGTGTATCTGAAGCTCGCTCATGACTTGGATTTTGGCTTGCAACTCAAAGCAAAAAATCAACTGAGCGACAGCTCGTGTCTCGAAAAACTCGTAAGTTGGGGCACTCGTAAGTCAAGGTACCACTGTATTCAGAGTGCTGGGCGAGAGAACATAGATCTACGTTTGGACAGTTAAGGGGTTAATAGGACCACTCCAGAATTAAATACATGCATAAATGTGAGTGCCAGGTTAATATAACATGTCATGAAAACTGATTTGAATGAGTGGGTGCTCACGGCTCGATTGGTAGCATCCTCAGCTCACACACACTGAGGGACAGGGGTTCAGCCCCCTGATGAGTAGAAATGTTGGGATGTTTTCTTACACCAGTTGTCCCAAGTTCATCTAGCAGTAAGTAGGTACTGTACCTAAGTGATAGCTGTCTGGGAAGGGTCACATCCTGGGGAAGAGGATTGAAGTACCCCACTGGAAATAAGCCAGTCATTCTGATGACTGGCTTTATTGGGTTATCCTGGGTTATTGAGCCTTCAGGTTAATAATCCAAACAAATTCTTCTTCGGAGAGCTTAAAGCCATTTAAACATCCCCTTTCTAATTTTCTTAGCACTAGCCAAAGCAAGGTTAATAAACTAGTTGGTCAGTCTTGAAATTATGTGATATTAAACTGAGAAAGGACAAAAAATGTATTATTTATCATATATAACATCTCACATAAATGTTGGATTTAGTGGTGTCCATTACATTCTTCAATGTAAGAAAAAAAAATCTTCATTGTGCAAATACATGCCCCTTATATGAACTCATGACCCTCTTAAGAACCTCTGATTTTTTTCACCTCAGGCATGATTAATGTTTAACCCTTTGACTGTCGCGGCCGTATATATACGTCTTACGAGGTACCGTGTTTGACGTATATATACTCATAAATTCTAGCGGCTTCAAATCAAGCAGGAGAAAGCTGGTAGGCCCACATGTGAGAGAATGGGTCTGTGTGGTCAGTGTGCACCATATAAAAAAAATCCTGGAGCACGCACTGCATAATGAGAAAAAAAAAACTCCGACCGTTTTTTTTAATTAAAATGCCGACTTTGTGGTCTATTTTCGTATAGTATTTATAGTTGTATTCTCGTTTTCTTGGTCTCATTTGATAGAATGGAAAACATTTAATAGAAATAGAGGTGATTTTGATTGATTTTACTATAAAAAGAACCTAGAAATGGAGCTCAAAGTAGGGGAAATGTTTGATTTTTGCCAATGTTCAAAAGTAAACAAATGATGCTGTTGTCCAATAAATGTCCAACTAGCCATTCTAATATGCAGTCATGAATGGGTTGATGTTATTTATACAATTATTACAGTATTGCAGTAGTCTGCATAATAGTAAGTCTTTTATTTTTTGTTTGAATAAAAATTCAAAATAGAAAGCAAGAATAATATCAGAGGGGCCTGGAGACATGACTGATGAGCAAAGAAAATGTTATTTTAGAGCCAGGAATGTCTGCATTGTTCATTCTGGACCTTATTTTGAAATTGTCATATTTTTTAGTTTTCGTGAAATTGACCAAATTGCAAATTTCTGACCACATTATTAGGTAGTTGAAATCGGTAAATGGGCAGTTTCTTGTACTCAATCGATAGAAAAAATGGAGTTCTAAAGAAATAGCTATAAGTTTGGGCGACTGGAACAAGGGAATTAGCCGAAAATAGGGCTCAAAGTGGGCGAAATCGCCGATTTGTAAACAGCGCTGAGGTCGCTAACTTCGCGAGAGCATAATTCCGTCAGTTTTCCATCAAATTTCGTTTTTTTGGTGTCATTAGAATCGGGAAAAGATTCTCTATCATTTCATAAGAAAAAATAATTTTTTTTTTTTAAATTTTGCGACACCAGGAGACACCTCAGGATTGGGGGTTGCGACAGTCAAAGGGTTAATACCCCTATAACAATCTATTAGGCAATACAAAATATCACAAGACCTTAACACAAGACACAAGCTTCAATACTAATAATATTAATCTTCAAACGTGCCTGTAAAAATCTCACAGTACAGTGGACCCTCGACCAACGATATTAATCCGTTCTTGAGAGCTCATTGTTAGTCGAAATTATTGTTAGTCGAGTTAATTTTCCCCATAAGAAATAATGGAAATCAAATTAATCCGTTCCTGACACCCCAAAGTATTGAAAAAAAAATTTTACCACATGAAATATTAATTTTAATACACACAAACTGAAGAAGACATGTACAATTACATGACACTTACCTTTATTGAAGATCTGGTGATGATTGATGGGATGGGAGGAGGGGAGAGTGTGGATGGTGTTAGTGTTTAG
Organism: Cherax quadricarinatus; assembly: GCF_038502225.1. Classification (NCBI taxonomy): domain Eukaryota; kingdom Metazoa; phylum Arthropoda; class Malacostraca; order Decapoda; family Parastacidae; genus Cherax; species Cherax quadricarinatus. The sequence continues at coordinate 22,484,750 of NC_091332.1, forward strand.
AAGGGGAATCCCCTTCCATTAGGACTTGAGGTGTCAAGTCCTTTTCCGGGGTTACTTCCCTTCATCTTTTAATGCCACTAGGACGAGCTTGAGAGTCACTGGACCTCTGTTGCACAACATACTTGTCCATAGAGCTCTGTACCTCCTGTTCCTTTACGATTTGTCTAAAATGGGCCACAACATTGTCATTGTAATAGTCACCAGCACGGCTTGCAATAGCTGTGTTAGGGTGATTTTCATCCATAAAGCTTTGCAGTTCAACCCACTTTGCACACATTTCCTTAATCTTTGAAGTAGGCACAATGGATTTCACAACTGGCATAGGCATCTCAGGGTTAGCCCCAAACCCTTCAAAATCTTTCTTAATTTCCATACTAATTCTCACCCTTTTTATCACAGGGATGGTACTAGAAGCTTTCTTGGGGCCCATGGTGACTTATTTTGCAGGTGCAATCACTAAAAATGCTGGGATAATATGAATTGTTCCGATTGTATGTTTGGATGCGACCGCAGTGGCTGGCTTGTAAACACTGCACAGGCCACACGTGGATGCGTCTCGAACGGAATGAATCGCGTTGGTCGAGTTTTTTAGCGCTAGTCGAGGCAAAATTTTTGCTTTAAAATGTATCGCTAGTCAGATTTAACGTTATACGATGCCATCGTTGGTCGAGGGTCCACTGTACAAAGATAGATGCAGTTAAACATGTCCCAGCATTTAAAAATATTTTATACGATTTCTCAAAGTGCACAACAAAACAGTGTTAATGTCTCTAAGAAACAGTTATTATGTATACTATATATGGCACTGTTAATCTAATGCAGTTCTAAGTTCATGTTTAAATTAAATGCAATACTCTGTAAACCTTTAAACTCTGAGAGGCTTAACCACAGCTGATTGCCCTGCAAGTGCATCCTTAAGCATACAAAATGTGCTGGTATAACTGCTTTACCTAGAAGTGCTATATTTATAATCAGAGAGTAATAGACACTGCTTGACTTAGATATAAAATAATATTAATAAATACTGCCCATAGTAGGTATGAACCTGCAAGCTAGTAAACCACATAGGAAACACGAAATGTAAAATTTGGCTTTTCACAAACACTTAGAATCACTCAGCATGAAATACAGAAGGTCATGTATCCCACTCCTTTTTGAAGTCAGCACACACTGAGGTTCTCTGTGAGTTCGAGTAGACCAGTATAGTAATTGATCTATCTTCCTTAACACACACTAATTTGTCACAATGTGGGTTAGCAACACTAGGCATCATAGCCTATTAATTGTGCACCAGATCTACATCCAGTTTCACAGCACCACAAAAATAAAATGTGGAAACTTGTGAGGGAGTTTCTTTGAAATGACTTTGGCCCAGCCTTTCCTCCCCAGTTTTAAGATGGCCCAGCCTTTCCTCCCCAGTTTTAAGATAAAATAGGGTGGCTGTTGCCACTCATTTCCTCTCAGCCCCATAGTTCAGGGCTCAAAACAATGTTTAATCTCTTCTAATTAATATTGCTCTCAGAGGCAACAATCTGATATAGTATTTATTCTCCAGTAATTTTTGTTATTCTTTAAATCCCCCGATGAAATATTAGAAAATTTGTACTTCATTAAATTCATGCCCCCCTCCTTGCTTGATTCCAATGTTTACATGTACAGTAATTGAAATACATAATTTACAGTGCTAAATAGTACTGGTATACTTGATACTAAAGTCTTGGTGGAGATTAGAGGTTATGTGACTTTTCCCACAAATCAGAATAACATGCAGTATTTTAGTTAATCCAGTAGCTGTTTTTACAGTAGAGCAGTGAATGACCTCCATAACTAGAGTACTTGAAATGAATACATTTGTAAGCCATACCTATACTAAACATGTTGAAATCATCTCACTTATACATACAGTATAGTATTTTGAAATATGGATGTCTTGTCATTCTTTTGCTTGCTTGCTTGAAACTGATTGTTGTGGTGCCACATCAGGCATATTTGGAAGGGTAGCCAAATTTGATAATGGTGGTGTCACTAAGTTTCCATGCAAGTCAGATGATGGCACATCTTCTGTGTTTTCATGTAGCATGGAGAGAGGAACTTGGGGAGCTGCTCTTGAAGACTCCTTACTTCTTATGGCTGTGTTTCCTAAGATTGGGTTGTCTTGGAGATGTATTCTCATGTTTGCACCTTCCATGGCAGCTGTTGCATTGGTACAACCTCTGGTACCAGCTGTTGCTGCAGATACATCACAAACTTGTACTAAAACCTGTTAGTAAAAGTAATGACATTAAACCAGTGTTTTTAATAGAGTAATTGGTAAAATATGGACTTTCTTTTTATATACGGTAGTAAAAATGTAAATTCCTAATCATTCTATCATTAACTTGCTTCTTATTATAGGTAAATGAAAATTGAAGTTCATCGGTATACACTTGTAATACAGTATTTTGTTTGTATTATACATTACCTGTTGTATAAACATTTATGCAGATATCTTAAAGCCCATATTTATCTTTCAGCTTACCTGTGTGTGGTTAAACATGTAGAATATTCCTCGTAGTAGGCTGTGAATGTGAGCAAGGAGAAACAGTGTTGCAGGCAGTATAGAGGGCAGGTCATTAATTACATCCCATGCATAGAGCAGACGTTCTGTCAGGAAGGGCATCCAGCAACTGAAGTATACTATGAGGATCACCACCTCCTGCAACAAATGCATCAACTGTGCCCATTAGGAATTTTAATAATGTTTGAGTTTTGTGCTTCTTTCTGATTATAATAATGATAATGTTTGAGAGGATTCAGAATTTACATAAAAATTGTTGGTAATACAGCAGTCCCTTGAGTTGTGATATTAATCTGTTCCAGAAGATGTAACATATCTCAAACCCCAAAATTCATGGCTTTATGGTAATTCATTCCAAGACACCTAAAGTGGAACTTTTACTGTACTTGAATTTAAAGAGTTTGTGGTATTAGGAAGGATAGAAGGCCAGAGCTGGCAGTGCAGAGCAGGCAGGCCACAGCAGACAGGGCAGGTAAAGCAAGGAAGAGCTGGCAGGGCAAACATAACCAACATTAAAGGTAATAAAGTACATCGTATGTTATTATAGTACTTCACATGTGGAAGATTCATTCTTACTGTACATTTTAGTGACCTCAGCATATGATTTTTTTCTTGTTGTATTAGGTCGAGATTTAACACTTTTTCAATGATGGGAAGCATTTCATGGCTTCTCTTTGGGTTGAAGAACTGCCACCATCACTACTTTTGTGCTTTGGGGCCATTATCAAGCAAAATTAAGACTTAGTATTTTCAGAACACTGTAAACCGTAGATAACTGAAACCACAGAAACCAAATTCATGTATATGGAGGTTGTATGTACACAGGCACAAAGTTAGAGGTCAGGAAACACTTTATGCAACTCCATTTTTGCCCACTTTGAGGCCTATTTTAGTCCAGTTCCAATGCTCAGATCAACCCAGTTATGTTTCTGTCTCTTTTGCTAGTATTCCTTCCATTCTGTCTATTAAATGCAAGAAACTGCCCATTCAGCTATCAGAACTACCCTATCAAGTGCCTGGAAGTTGGTAATATGGCCAATTTTTCACAAAATTCAGCAAAATCCAATTTAAAAACAGAATCCTAAATAAAATAAACACTATATGTATTCCAACCACTTAAGTAGTCTTTCCTCTGTTCATTAACCCCTTGACTGTTGCAACCCCTAATCCTTAGGTGTCTCCTGGTGTCGCAAATTTAAAAAAAAAAAAAAAATTTCTTTTGAAATGATAGAGAATCTTTTCCCAATTGTAATGACACCAAAAAAACAAAAATTTGATGGAAAACTGATGGAATTACGCTCTCACGAAGTTAGCAACCGCGGCGATATTTACAAATCGGCGATTTTGCCCACTTTGAGCCCTATTTTCGGCTAATTCCATTGTTCCAGTCGACCAAACTCATAGCTATTTCTTTAGAACTTCGTTTTTTCTATCAATTGAGTACAAGAAACTGCCCACTTACCGATTTCAGCTACCCAATAATGTGGTCAGAAATTTGCAATTTGGCCAATTTCATGAAAATTAAAAAATATGGCAATTTCAAAATAAAGTCCAGAATGAACAATGCAGACATTCCTGGCTCTAAATAACATTTTCTTTGTTCATCAGTCATGTCTCCAGGCCCCTCTGATATTACTCTTGCTTTCTATTTTGAATTTTTATTCAAACAAAAAATAGAAGATTTACTGTTATGCAGACTACTGCAATACTGTAATAATTGTACAGATAATGTCAACCCAATTATGACTGCATATTAGAATGGCTAGTTGGACATTTATTGGACTGACATCATTTGTTTACTTTTGAACATCGTCAGAAATCAAACATTTCCCCTACTTTGAGCTCCATTTCCAGGTTCTTTTTATAGTAAAACCAATCAAAATCACCTCTATTTCTATAATATGTTTTCCATTCTATCAAATGAGACCAAGAAAATGAGAATGCAACCATAAATACTATACGAAAATAGACCACAAAGTCGGCATTTTAATTAAAAAAGCGGTCAAAGTTTTTTTTTCTCATTATGCACTGCATGCTCCAGGATTTTTTTTATATGGTGCACACTGACCACACAGACCCATTCTCTCACATGTGGTTCTACCAGCTTTGTCCTACTTGCTTTGAAATTGCTAGAATTTATGAGTATACAGTGGACCCCCGCTTTACGATCACCTCCCAATGCGACCAATTATGTAAGTGTATTTATGTAAGTGCGTTTGTATGTGTATGTTTGGGGGTCTGAAATGGACTAATCTAATTCACAATATTCCTTAAGGGAACAAATTCGGTCAGTACTGGCACCTGGACATACTTCTGGAATGAAAAAATATCGTAAACCGGGGGTCCACTGTATATACGTCAAACACAGTACCTCGTAAGACGTATATATACGACTGAAACAGTCAAAGGGTTAATCATGTCCCCAGGCCTCTCTTGTTGACATGTTCCCTCCGTCATCACACAAAAATTAAGCAAAAATTTTTCCCCATTTCTTGGCTAATAAAATATAACCAAAAATAATTAGTCATAGTTTATGCCATCCCAGTAACTGAAGTAGACCTAGCAAAAGCTGATAAAACTGACTGAAAGGGGTAGGGGTTCCCCCACCCTTACTCAGGAAAATTACCAAAAATGTAAGGCCTGTTTCAACCACTTCCAATTTGAAACAGACCAGATTCATTTTCGTTTCACTAATGTATCTTGTTCTATCAGTTGACACAAAGAAGCCAATAAAACCATGAAAACTACCCTAGAAGACACCTCATACAAACTATTTTAACCCAAACACAAGGTCATAGGTTAGCAGTTCCCATTCACTGCATAGAGCAGGACTTTTTTTTATACTGTGCACACCCACCACATAGATCCATTTTCATATCTAGGCTTGCAGCATATTTGAGGGCTCAGTGAATAAGACATATACTATATGAGTGGCACTGACTCTCAAAATGCATAGTATACTGTGCAGCATACATGAGAGATAGTGAAAGGGTTAAACATGTTCTTCGTTTTATATCTCCCAAATCATCTGCAATAGTACTCAGCCATCTGTGTCTGTTGAACCAACTGTACAGTCATCATCTATCTACCATACAGGGTAAGAAAAAATAATGTACAGTAAGACCTCTCATTAACAGACTAATAAGGGGAAGGGTGTTGTTCAATAATACTGATTGTCCACAATTCCCAGAATACAGTGGTACCTTGAGTTACGAACTTAATTCGTTCCATAAGGCTGTTCGAGTGTCAATACCGAACGAATTTGTTCCCATAAGGAATAATGAATATTAGATTAATCTGTGTCAGACCCCCAAAAATACACTTACAAAAGCACTTAAAAAATACACTTACATGTTTGTTCGAGTTGGGAGCTGCTCATAACTCAAGGTACCACTGTATAATAATAATAATAATAATAATAATAATAATAATAATAATAATAATAATAATAATAATAATAATATAATAATAATAATAAAAATCTTTATTTCTACAATTACATGATACAAATTATACAGACCTAATTGACATCAATGATGTACTATACAGAGAGCTCCTGGTTATACCTGGAGGGTGTTCCGCGGGTCATCACCCCCACAGCCCAGTGCATGACCAGAGCATTTTGGGCAACTTAGGTTAATTTTATCCCCAGGATGTGACTCTCACTAGTTGGCTAACACCCAGGTACCTACTTACAGCTAGGTGAATAGAGACAGCAGGTGTCTTAAGGAAATAAGGCCCCACTCTTTCCACCCGTACCAGGGAATGAACCATGGAGTTCAGTCCCAACTGAGTGCACTACCAATTGAGCTGTGTATTTCATGATCGTCCAGTTGCCTTCTGAAGTAGTGGACTTGGTCCGCTGATGCAGAAGACAATCGAACACTAAGGACATGGGTATTGAAACCTGTAGTACTACAGTACAGTTGTGTACTGTATAGTAATTTTATAGTTCTCTGTGTTATTTACAGCAATTTTATTTACCTTTTCATGGTGGAGAGATAAGGTGTAAACTGAGCCAGAAGAGCTATTAAGCTCTACTAGTGAAAATAATGTAGATGGCTGAGAAAATGTAGAGGGATAAGAAGACAGATGGCTGAGAAGATGTAGATTTCTGAGAACCACACATTTTCTCTTGACACCACCACTTGCTTTAGAAGCCAATGTTAATTGCACTTTACTTAATAAAGTCACACAATCTCTAAATCCAGGGAAAACTTAGAAACTGCATGACAGTTGTATGCTTGAGTGAGCATAAACAATAAACTGGCACGGGTGGCCTATAGCACAGGGAATAATGAAAATGGATATGTCCTGGACGTGGCCACTTTGCTTGTACTGGACAAACATTGGAGGTAGCGTACTTAGTCCAATACAGCCTCTCCTCACTTAATGACGGAGTTCCGTTCCTAAGACTTTGTCGGTAAACAAATTCATCGGTAAGTGAGGAGCATGCTATAATGGTAGTGGGTTTGTGTCAACCATTTTTGATATTGTTTTAATGTCACCTTTGCACCATTTATAGCATTTCTGGTACATGTATACGTGTATTTCTAAATGTTTATACAGTAGTGTACTGTATATTGTAATAAGCAGAATAGAGGAAATCAGCTCTAACATATATTATTTAGGTGTGAATACTGGTCAAAGAGCCTGTCATAAGTCCAGTCATCGGTAAACGAGTACGTTGCTAAGTGAGGAGAGACTGTACTTCAGAAAACAATCGGACACTATTTCTACGTCACAGACCGGGCCATAGGGGTGTTAACCTCCGAAACCCTCTCCAGGTATACAGAGAAAATGCAGAATTACAAACTTTTGTCCATTTTGTCCAATAATTGGAACATTTGTCTGGTCAATATTTTTGTCTAAAATTGCAAAAATCTATTAATAGGAAGTTTTACTATGCTGTATGTTTAACGCTTTCAAATTTACTGTACTATATTATAATCCTGTAGTTTAACATAAGAACATAAGAAAGGAGGAACACTGCAGGAGGCCTGTTGGCCCATACTAGGCAGGTCCTTTACAATTCACCCCACTAACAAAACATTTGCCCAACCCAATTTTCAATGCCACCCAAGAAATAAGCTCTGATGTGAAAGTCCCACTCAAATCCAACCCCTCCCACTCATGTACTTATCCAACCTAAATTTGAAACTACCCAAAGTCCCAGCCTCAATAACCCAACTAGGTAGACTGTTCCACTCATCAACTACCCTATTTCCAAACCAATACTTTCCTATGTCCTTTCTAAATCTAAACTTATCTAATTTAAATCCATTACTGCGGGTTCTCTCTTGGAGAGAGATCCTCAAGACCTTATTAATATCCCCTTTATTAATACCTATCTTCCACTTATACACTTCGATCAGGTCTCCCCTCATTCTTCGTCTAACAAGTGAATGTAACTTAAGAGTCTTCAATCTTTCTTCATAAGGAAGATTTCTAATGCTATGTATTAATTTAGTCATCCTACGCTGAATGTTTTCTAACGAATTTATGTCCATTCTGTAATATGGAGACCAGAACTGAGCTGCATAATCTAGGTGAGGCCTTACTAATGATGTATAAAGCTGCAGTATGACCTCTGGACTTCTGTTGCTTACACTTCTTGATATAAATCCCAGTAATCTATTTGCCTCATTACGTACGCTTAGGCATTGCTGTCTTGGTTTAAGGTTGCTGCTCACCATAACCCCCAAGTCCTTTTCGCAATCTGTATGGCTAAGTTCTACATCATTTAACTTATAAGTACTAGGGTTATGGGCACTCCCAAGCTTCAGAACCTTGCATTTATCTACATTGAACTGCATCTGCCACTTTTCTGACCAAGAATAGAGTTTGTTTAAATCCTCCTGAAGTTCCATAACATCTACGTTTGAATCAATTATCCTGCCTATCTTTGTGTCATCGGCGAATTTGCTCATATCACTAGTAATTCCCTCATCAAGATCATTGATATATATTATAAACAACAATGGGCCCAAGACTGATCCCTGTGGAACGCCACTTGTTACAGATCCCCACTCGGATTTAACCCCATTTATGGACACTCTCTGCTTCCTGTCAGTGAGCCATGACTCGATCCACGAGAGCACTTTTCGCACAATGCCATGAGCTGCCACTTTCTTTAACAGTCTATGGTGCGGAACTCTATCAAAAGCCTTACTAAAATCTAAGTAAATAATATCAAATTCTTTATCGTGGTCAACAGCCTCAAAAGCTTTACTGAAGAAAGTTAATAAATTAGTTAGACAAGACCGGCCTCTTGTGAATCCATGCTGAGTATCATTAATCAAGCTATGCTTATTGAGATGGCTTCTTGTAATCTCAGCTATAATTGACTCTAGTAATTTGCCTACAATTGAGGTCAGGCTTATTGGGCGGTAATTTGACGGTAACGACTTGTCCCCCTGTTTTAAAAATAGGAATTACATTAGCCATCTTCCACATATCAGACACTACACCTGTTTGAAGAGATAAATTAAAAATATTAGTTAATGGTTCACAGAGTTCCATTTTGCATTCCTTAAGAACCCTTGAAAAAACCTCATCAGGACCCGGCGACTTATTTTGCTTCAGTCTGTCTATCTGCTTCACAACCATTTCACTAGTGACTGTGATGTTACATAATTTATCTTCTTCTAGCCCACTATAAAAATTAATTACTGGAATATTGTTAGTGTCTTCCTGTGTAAAAACTGAGAGAAAATAATTATTAAAAATCGAGCACATTTCATTCTCTTTGTCAGTAAGGTGCCCATAGTTATTTTTAAGGGGACGTATCTTATCTCTAACTTTTGTTCTATAGACCTGGAAAAAACTTTTTGGGTTAGTTTTAGAATCCCTAGCAACTTTAATTTCATAGTCCCTTTTAGCTTTTCTTATCCCCTTTTTAATGTCCCTCTTAATGTCAATATACTGATTCATAAGATGACCCTCACCTCTTTTGATACGCCTATAAATTCCTTTCTTATGACCTAGTAGATATTTGAGCCTATTATTCATCCATTTTGGGTCATTTCTATTTGATCTAATTTCTTTATATGGGATAAACGTTCTTTGAGCAGCATGTATAGTGTTCAGAAAACTGTCATATTGATAGCTCACTTCGTTACCCCAGTCAACAGATGATAAGTGTTCTCTAAGCCCATCGTAATCTGCTAAGCGAAAATCTGGGACTGTTACTGAGTTATCACTACTATCGTACTTCCATTCAATGCTAAATGTAATTGATTTGTGGTTGCTAGCACCCAGTTCCTCTGAAATTTCTAAATTATTAACAAGGGATTCATTGTTTGCCATAACTAAGTCAAGCAGGTTATTACCCCTTGTAGGTTCTGTCACAAACTGCTTCAAAAAACAATCCTGAACTACTTCTAAGAAGTCGTATGATTCTAAATTCCCAGTCAAGAAATTCCTATCAATATGACTAAAGTTAAAGTCTCCTAGAATTACTACAGTATCGTGCCTTGTGGCCTTAACATTTTCCTCCCATAGTAGTCTCCCTTGGTCCCTATCTAAGTTTGGGGGACGGTATATCACTCCTAAAATCAGTTTTTCATGCCCCTCTGAAAATTCTATCCAAACAGACTCTGTATGTGTTACTTCAGACTTAATACCCGTTTTTATGCAACAGTTCAAGCGATCTCGGACATACAATGCCACCCCACCCCCCTTCCCGATACTTCTATCTACTTGGAACAATTTAAAACCCTGAATATGACATTCCGCAGGCATGTCCCGACTTTTTGAATTAAACCACGTCTCAGTTAAGGCAAATACATCAATGTTACCTGCACTAGCAACTAATCTCAACTCGTCCATCTTATTCCTAGCACTATGGCAATTAGCATAATAAACATTGAAAGACTCTCCTTTCTCTTTACCCTTCTTGCTCGTTTCTGTTTTTCTACTAAACCTATTACTGTCCTTATCACCCAAAGTCCCTGGCTTTTCAATATCTACCTCGTTCTGCTTATTACTAGTTCCCCTAGAACTCGTAATGTTACTACACTGGGACTTCACTGTTTTCCTGCCAAAACCCATATCACTAACTATTCCTAGTTTAAAGTCCTAACTGCTCCCTCCACTGCAGTTGCCAGTGCTACCACCCCAGACCTAGATAAGTGAACCCCATTCCTGGCATACATGTCATTTCTGCCATAGAAGAGGTCCCAGTTGTCAATGAATGTTACTGCATTTTCCTTACAGTATTTGTCCAGCCAGCAATTGACACCAATTGCCCTGGACAACCATTCATTTCCAACTCCTCTCCTTGGCAAAATACCACATATGACAGGGTTCCCACCTAGTAGGTCAGTACAGCAGGTTAAGTCTGCTAGGTATTTGTCCGTGTCTGGCAGTCTATCGATGTAATCGATGTAGTCCACTACATCAATCATTTCTGTCCAGTGGATTTTTGTTTAAGCAGGCACCCCCTACCCCCTTCTAATATACTACACCAAGGTTTCAGTGTGGTATTTTATCATTGTAATAAAGTTGGTAGAATTACTGACAATATGTAAAGTAAAAGGACACAAGTGCAACTAATGTGACATTTATTGTGGCAACGTTTCGCTCTCCAGGAGCTTTATCAAGCCATTACAAACAATACATGGACACAGAGGGTATATAAAGGCTCAGAGTGAGGTGAATACCAGTGAGGTACCATTTCGATGTTCACTAGTGGTAGTAGTAGTAGTAGTAGTCGTAGTGACAAAAGTAATACAATATGGTAGAGCAATTAATTCGTACATGAGTAAAAGGATATAAAAGCTATTACTTGGGTAACATAAAAATAGGTTGGACAAATATAAACTGGAATGAGGCAGCTTGTTTCAGTGTTCACTCTCTGTGCTTTGTGTAGTATAACAGGAGAGACTATGTGATGGCAGGGTTTACTGTTTTCAGGAGGATTCTTGCTAAGACTTCGGAGATGGTGAAGCTGCCGTTGTTTTGTTTAATTGTATTCGAAACAGCGATCAGTGCTGATTCGAGGCACTTGCGTGTGCGGAAATTAGTTTCTTTGATCACTAATTGGGCGTCTCTGAATTTCATGAGATGATTGGTGGAATTTCGGTGTTGTACACAGGCGTTGTTCATTTACGCATGTAGGAACGATAACCTGAACAACGCCTGTGTACAACACCGAAATTCCACCAATCATCTCATGAAATTCAGAGACGCCCAATTAGTGATCAAAGAAACTAATTTCCGCAGACGCAAGTGCCTCGAATCAGCACTGATCGCTGTTTCGAATACAATTAAACAAAACAACGGCAGCTTCACCATCTCCGAAGTCTTAGCAAGAATCCTCCTGAAAACAGTAAACCCTGCCATCACACAGTCTCTCCTGTTATACTACACAAAGCACAGAGAGTGAACACTGAAACAAGCTGCCTCATTCCAGTTTATATTTGTCCAACCTATTTTTATGTTACCCAAGTAATAGCTTTTATATCCTTTTACTCATGTACGAATTAATTGCTCTACCATATTGTATTACTTTTGTCACTACGACTACTACTACTACTACTACTACTACTACTACCACTAGTGAACATCGAAATGGTACCTCACTGGTATTCACCTCACTCTGAGCCTTTATATACCCTCTGTGTCCATGTATTGTTTGTAATGGCTTGATAAAGCTCCTGGAGAGCAAAACGTTGCCACAATAAATGTCACATTAGTTGCACTTGTGTCCTTTTACTTTACATATTTTATCATTCCTGATTTTTTCCCATAGCTATCTATTATAAAGTAGCATATATGTACAGTATTGTATTTTGAAATGCAGTAATTGATAATTTAGCATTTACCCAATATCTGAACAAACCTCCTAAGAAAGCTTCTTTGACAGTAAGTATTCTTGCATTATAGAGAACCTTATCAGCAGAGTTTGCACTATGTACATAAATAAGATTTCCCATACTGGACAAATTTATGAGGAACAGTTAGATGAAATCACTACTAGCTCTCTTCCATTATTTTTGTATCTCATCTTTGCTGCAGATACTCTCGAGTAAAAAAAATGCTCTGTCAAGTGCTAGATATTGTAATGTGAGTTGTTTGATGTACATTGTGTTGTGTCCATGAAAGAATGTTGGTAGACTAGCTGCTCAACAGTTGAATGCTTCTACATGTGAATTGCAGATAGACTCAAGGTGAGGGTAATATGTTGATTTTTGATGGTTATGTAAGCTTGAATGAAGTTATGTCATTGGAATTGGCTCTTCAGCTTTTCCTCCCTGGACACTTCCAGCTCTTGAGGTGCATGAACACCACGAAATCTGCTAATTTTCTAGAATGCAACTTTGTATACTATTGTGTTTTATAGTACATACTCTACACTATACAGATGCAGTATAGGTACAGGTAGGTTCACTAAGATGGGGCCTGGCCCAGGTCTTCTCCATGCCTTGACCTAGCCAGATGCAACAAAGTTTGAAGCAGTGTTTGAAGGTCAAGTCTTAAGTGAAAGTTTATTAAATGAAAACATAGTATTTTAAGTAAAAAAAATTAAAATGTGTCACCACTACCATAACTAATGAGTTAATGTTATAGGTTAGTAGATGTTGTTCCACATTTCTAAAGTCTGTTGTATGGAAATCTGTTATGAGAAGGATTTACTTTTATTTTCTTTCTTAATCATTGATTCTGATTATGTTTGCTTCCATCAGTACTATATTTTGTGCATACCATATGTTAGCCATTAAATTTTACAGGTGGGAGTTCAGTGAAAATAAGACACCATTAGACTAGAGCATATAGATACATAAAATACCAGGAGTTTCTTACCCAATATATTGCTTTCTTGGAATGTGACCAGTAGGAATAAGTTGAAACTGTAGTCAGCAGTGGTGTAGGGTGATGACAGAGAAGCCAGGCTATTCTGGTGTATAACCCAGCAGTTGCTGACAGTGGCATTAAAAATACCATCACAAAGAGAGCCGTCATGAAAATTGGTAGAAAGTTGGGCTGTAGAGGTGAGAATATTGCAAGTATATAGTAGCTTTTAAAAAGTATTTAAAGATACAGCCTCTCCTCACTTAACGATGGAGTTCTGTTCCTAAGACTACGTTGGTAAATGAATTCATCGCTAAGTGAGGAGCATACTATAATGGTAGTGGGTCTGTGTCAGCCATCTTTGATATTGTTTTAATGTTACCTTTGCACCATTTATAACATTTCTAGTATATTCTTAAATGTTTATACAGTAGTGTACTATATATTGTAATAAACAGAATAGAAGAAATCAGCTCTAATATACATTATTTAGGTATGCATACTGGTCAGAGAGCCCGTCATAAGTCCGATGTGTCGGTAAACGAGTACGTCGCTAAGTGAGGAGAGGCTGTATTGCATAGCAATCTTAAGTTTTCACTAATATTTTGTGTAAATATAGAAGATGAATTAAAAAATTCTAGAATAAATTCCATACAGTAGGACCCCATATCCGTGGGGGATACATTCCAAGGACCTGCTGCGGATACTGAAACTACAGATAGTAGCAGACCCTATATATAATCCTATACATACATATTATAAAGTTTAATTGATAAATTATGCACAGTAAGTGGAGAATTATCACTTTTTTACTGATGGGAAGCACTTCATGGCTTCTCTTAGGGTTTGAAGAACTGCCGGCTTCTCTGATTTTGTGCTTTGGGGCCATTAAGTCTGCCCGAAATGCCTTGGTATGATAGTGGCTTTCTTTGTACCAATCAAATTATGAAATGTAAACACACATTGTAACTTTAGCAAAGAAATAAAATTTTGATTTGATTTGATTACGTATTACGCAAAATTAAGAGGTATTTTTGGGGCACACTAAACCGTGGATAACTGAAACCGCTGATACTGAATCAGTGGATACAGGGGTTCTACTGTATTATGTTCTTAGTTTACCCTACAGTATTTACTGTACGAACACTGCCTTCAAGCAGTGATGAGTTTTCTCTGGTTTCGTTACATTAATAGTATACACTACTGAATAGTTGATTAATCAGGTAAATGTGCAACACCTGGGTATCATTATATATAATTATTAATGGAGATGTGTTGTTTTTCAATCCATTGCAGATGGTTGAAAAAGTAGAGGAAATTTTGAGGCGATCAGTCCCTCAGCCTTCATAGACTGTGTTCAGTTGCTCACTCTCTTCAGTCTTCTGTATTTAGTCTCTGTATTGGATTGAAAAATCCGCTAATTGGTGAATCATCTCCATCAGTAAAGATACTCAGGCTTTGCACAATTTTTTTATAACACGTCAGCCATTTCTCACTGAAATAGTCAATAACCCAAAAAAGAAGAAATGCTTTCATCATTCTGTCTTGCCAGAGGCACACCTGTACTACAGTTAAAAAACTGCAGCATATCAACATGCCTCTTTCAGAGTGCAGACACTGTACTTTCCACCTCCAGGACTCAAGTGTGGCTTCTTGGTTTCTCTGAATTCCTTCATAATGTTACTTTACTCACACTTCAACAGCACGTCATCATAAAAACCATTTGTCTCTACTTGTTCCTATCTAATATGCTCACACATGCTTGTTAGCAGTCCAAGCCCCTTGCACACAAAACCTCCTTTTCCCCCTCCTCCTAACCTTTCCTAAGCCGACAACAACCCCACCTTCCTTTGCCCATACATCTTATTAATCAAATTTTTTCTATTTCAAATTTCTTTTTACTAATTTTTTATTATTTTACTGATGACAATTACTCATTGATTAAAGATGGACTATGCACAATATCACCACTAAAAGTTTATTTAATAACCTTAAAAATATTTTTATTCCAGTGATATATGGCAAAACCTCAGTGTCTTTTGCTGCATTATTCTTCAGAATGCTATTAAATTATTTTTAGATAGCTGTGTAGACAGCTTTAAAGTTTCATTGCATATATCCTTGGAGCTGTAATTTTTTATACTATGAAAACAACCAGGGGTGTTTATAGTCCAGTACAAATGCAACACTGATTTTCTACCACCCTTAGTTCCTAAGCCTTGCCAAAATGTTGATTTTGCTAGACCAACAGATGTCACATAATAATAATTCAACAGTACACCTCTGACCAAATAATTATACACCTCCCATGCCTCTAAAGCACCATGGAATACTAGAGCTTAAACATAAATATAAATGAAACTTATTTATTAAGCACTATATTTACAAAGAATGTTGCAGTACTACTGCTCCCAGAGTGGTAAATTTTAGAAATTATGGGTTGTCATATTTACTGTTTTATAGCTGACTGTTTTATCAAGGATTTGTGATGTTGCAGGGGAACATCTGGGGTACTTGAAGTTAAAGCCACGGGATTTTTAGAAGTACAGTGGTAACTCAGTATGCATACGCTTTGGAATAAGTCCAACTTGGTATGCATCCTGTTTGGACGTGAAAATTTTTGCTTGGTATACGACCTTTGGAATACGACTCGCGTGCTAGAACTTGTATGGGTCAAAATGAGTCACAACACCGCATGCTACCCTTGTTTACCTCTCCCTCGAGACAAAGCCACAATTGCCCACTAGCATCAGTATGCCCATTGCTACCATTCAGTGAACAACCCATGCTGTAACTCTGTGAATTTTCATGTGATTTTGTGTTTTTTTGTATAAATTTTTAGTACATAAATTCATTAACCATTAACCAGGTCCATGGGTCTGGATGTGAGTGATGGTGATGTGGAAGAGTTAGTGGAGGGGCACAGGAAGAGCTGACCACTGAGGAACTGCAGGAACATGAGAAGGAGGAGCACAAGACTAAGATGGATGCACTCTCTTCAGGCTCGGAAGAGGAGATAGACGAAGCCCCTACTTCATTAATCAAGGAAATCTTTACCAAATGGATGGACGACAAAAACTTTGCAGAGAAGTACCACCCCAACAAAGCCCAAACAAGCCATAATAGCATTGTCTGGAATGACCAGACAATGCACATTTCTGAAACATCCTGAGGAGAAGGCAGAAACAAAGTTCTTTGGACAGATTTTTAGTGATGAAATTAAGACACGTGCAACATCTGGGTATCTTTATTGTAGACAATTCGCCATCCAGTGGCTTTATCAATACAAATTCTAGGACATAATTTGAAGACAGATTTTTAGTAAAAGTCAAACCTGGTGAGCTTAATCCAGGTTCAAATAGGGAAAAGGGACAGAAAAGAGATGGGGACTCTCCTTCCAAACAATAACACTTTCTCCTCCTCCCTTCTCAGCACTATCCTAGTAGGCACTCGACTCTTTTCAGCAAAGTAAAGTGAGGTTAACCCTTTCAGGGTTTCGGCCGTACTATTACGGCTTACGTGCCAGGGTCCTTGATGTACTAGTACTCATAAATTCTAGCGCCTTCAAATCTAGTGAGAGAAAGCTGGTAGGCCTACATATGAAAGAATGGGTCTATGTGGTCAGTGTGCGCAGTATAAAAAAAATCCTGCAGCACACAGTGCGTAATGAGAAAAAAAAAACTTTGACCGTGTTTTTGGATTAAAACAGCAACTTTGCACTGTATTTTCGTATGGTATTTATTGTTGTATTCTAGTTTTCCTGGTCTCATTTGATAGAATGAAAGACATATTACAGAAATTGAGATGATTTTGACTGGTTTTACAATGAAAAGTACAGTGGACCCCCGACAAACGATCTTTTTTCATTACAGAAGTATGTTCAGGTACCAGTACTGACCGAATTTGTTCCCATAAGGAATATTGTGAAGTAGATTAGTCCATTTCAGACCCCCAAACATACACGTACAAACGCACTTACATAAATACACTTACATAATTGGTCGCATTTGGAGGTGATCGTTAGTCGGGGGTCCACTGTACCTTGAAACTGAGCTCAAAGTAGCAGAAACATTCGATTTTTACCAAAGTTCGAAAGTAAACAAATCATGCTAAGCGTCCAATACACGTCAACTGGTGAGTCTAATATTCTTTCACAAGTGCGCCGATATTATTCATACCATTTCTACACTAATGCATTAGTCTGCATAACAGTAAATCCTATTTTTTGTGAGAATAAAAATTCAAAATGGAAAGCAAAAGAATGTAAGAGGGCGTGGGGACGTGACTAATGAACAGAGGAAATGTTATTTTAGTGCCAGGAATGTCTTTCTTGTTTATTCTGGACCCTATTTGGAAATTGGCATCTTTTGAAATTTGTGTGAAATTGGCAAAATTGCTAAATTCTGACCACTGTATTGGATAATTGAAATCAGTAAATGGGTGGTTTTTTGTACTCATTCGATAGAAAAAATGGAGTTCTAGCGAAATAGTTATGATTTTTGTTGACTAGTACACTGGAATTGGCCGAAAATAGGGCTCAAAGTGGGTAAAATCGCCGATGCGTAAACATCGTCAAGACCACTAACTTTGCAAGAGCATAATTCCATAAGTTTTCCATCAAATTTCGTACTTTTGGTGTCATTATGATCGGGAAACGATTCTCTATCTTTTCACAAGAAAAATAATTTTTTTTTTTTAAATTTGGGGGACCCTGAGAACAAGTCTCTGAGAGGGCCTGTGGACCCTGAAAGGGTTAAATTTGCATTTATTTAATTAATTCTTTTGTATTTATGTATGTACGTATTTTAGTATTAAGCAGTGTTTAAATTATATATTTTAGTATATTAAGCAGTGTTTAATTTACTTTATACAACTCCATCAATGTATAATATGCCAATAACAATAGGATTTTTTTTCATGGGAATGGATTAATCGTTTTCCCTATACAGTGGACCCCCGGTTAACGATTTTAATCCGTGCAAGAGGGCTCATCGTTATGCGAAATAATCGTTATGCGAATCAATTTTCCCCATAAGAAATAATGGAAATAAAATTAATCCGTGCAAGACGCCCAAAAGTATGAAAAAAAATTTTTTTTACCACATGAAATGTTAATTTTAATACACACAAACTGAAAAAGGCATGCACAATTAAATGACACTTACTTTTATTGAAGATCTGGTGATGATTGATGGGATGGGAGGAGGGGAGAGAGTGTGTTAGTGTTTAGAAGGGGAATCCCCTTCCATTAGGACTTGAGGTAGTAAGTCCTTTTCTGGGGTTACTTCCCTTCTTCTTTTAATGCCACTAGGGCCAGCTTCAGAGTCACTGGACTTCTTTCGCACAAGATATCTGTCCATAGTGGCCTGTACCTCTCGTTCCTTTATGACATGCCTAAAGTGTTTCACAACATTGTCAGTGTAATAATCACCAGCACGGCTTGCAATAGCTGTGTGAGGGTGATTTTCATCCATGAAGGTTTGCACTTCAAGCCACTTTGCACAGATTTCCTTAATCTTTGAAGTAGGCAACTTCTTCAATTTCTCTCTCCCCTCCTCCGAAGCAATTTCCTCAGGTGTGGCCTCTTGCTGTTGAAGTTGATCTAGCAGCTCATCAGTGGTTAGTTCTTCATTGTCCTCCTCCACCAACTCTTCCACATCCTCCCCACTAACCTCCAACCCCAAGGACTTTCCCAATGCCACAATGGATTCCTCAACTGGCACAGGATTCTCAGGGTTAGCCTCAAACCCTTCAAAATCCCTTTTGTCTACACATTCTGGCCACAGTTTCTTCCAAGCAGAGTTCAAGGTCCTCTTTGTCACTTCCTCCCAAGCCTTACCTATAAGGTTTACACAATTGAGGATATTAAAGTGATCTCTCCAAAACTCTCTTAGAGTCAGTTGAGTTTCTGAGGTCATTACAAAGCACCTTTCAAACAGAGCTTTTGTGTACAGTTTCTTGAAGTTGGAAATAACCTGCTGGTCCATGGGCTGCAGGAGAGGAGTGGTATTAGGAGGCAAAAACTTCACCTTAATGAAGCTCATGTCCCCATAAAGTCGCTCTGCCACGTCTGTAGGATGACCAGGGGCATTGTCTAACACCAGGAGGCACTTAAGTTCTAATTTCTTTTCAGTTAGGTAATTTTTCACATTGGGGGCAAATGCATGGTGTAACCAGTTATAGAAAAATTCCCTAGTGACCCATGCCTTACTGTTTGCCCTCCACAGCACACACAAATTATCCTTGAGGACATTCTTTTGCCTGAACGCTCTGGGAGTTTCAGAGTGATACACTAATAAAGGCTTCACTTTGCAATCACCAGTAGCATTGGCACACATCAACAAAGTAAGCCTGTCTTTCATAGGCTTATGTCCTGGGAGTGCCTTTTCCTCCTGAGTAATGTAGGTCCTGCTTGGCATTTTCTTCCAGAACAGGCCTGTTTCATCACAATTAAACACTTGTTCAGGTTTCAGTCCTTCAGTTTCTATGTACTCCTTGAATTCCTGCACATATTTTTCAGCCGCTTTGTGGTCCGAACTGGCAGCCTCACCATGCCTTATCACACTATGGATGCCACTACGCTTCTTAAATCTCTCAAACCAACCTTTGCTGGCCTTAAATTCACTCACATCATCACTAGTTGCAGGCATTTTTTTAATTAAATCGTCATGCAACTTCCTAGCCTTTTCACATATGATCGCTTGAGAGACGCTATCTCCTGCTATCTGTTTTTCATTTATCCACACCAATAAGAGTCTCTCAACATCTTCCATCAATTGCGATCTTTGTTTCGAAAACACAGTTGAACCTTTGGCAAGAACAGCTTCCTTGATTGTCTTTCTGGTGCCCACAATAGTAGCGATGGTTGATTGGGGTTTCTTGTACAGCTTGACTAGGTCGGCTATACGCACTCCACTTTCATACTTATCAATTATCTCTTTCTTCATCTCTATAGTAATTCTTACCCTTTGAGGTGTAGGGTTGGCACTAGAAGCTTTCTTGGGGCCCATGGTCACTTATTTTCCAGAAACAGCACCGAAAATACTGTAATAATACGAAATATTCCGAGTGTATGCTTGGATGTTACCGCGGAGGCTGGCTGGTAAACAATGGGACGGAGCGGCACATGTGAGGCTGGCTGAGGGCACATTGGACGCGTCTCGGACGAAAATCGGTATGCGGGTTTTTAATCGGTATGCGGGGCAAAAATTTTGCGATAAAAGTAATCGTTATGCGGAAAAATCGCTATGCGATGCCATCGTTATGCGGGGGTCCACTGTATTTCTTATGGGAAAATTCGTTTGGTATATGTCCTGTTTGGTATAAGTCCAAGGTCCTGGAACGGATTAAGGACGTATACCGAGGTACCACTGTATGTATGTCTACTGCTATGACACACTCTTCTTGGTGATATTGTTGAACATATCATCCAAGTGAAATTGGTTCATGTGCTTAGATCTTTTACCCCTGTAATTTTTTATTCATCAAATAAAAATTCATTAGGTCTTGTTATGTCATGAAGGAATGTTGTTTTAGCCCTTTGATTAATTCACCTGACAATATTATTAACTTGGTAGCCATAGTTTTTTTTTTTTTTAACACAATGGCCGTCTCCCACCAAGGCAGGGTGACCCGAAAAAGAAAAAAACTTACGATCTCTTCTAGCCGCAGCTTATGTCAAGTTAATATAGCTATTGTATTAACTTTAGCCATATCTAGAGTTAAATGTTAGAAAATATGATTAGAATTGCATAAAATCATGGGAGCACCACCATTAACCACAGTGTAAAATTTACAATATAAGTGAGCACACTCTGCTCTTGGCTATATATGGCCTTCCTCATAATGTTTTCTCCAGACTAAAATTGGAACAGGATCATTTGTTGCCGGAAAATTGGTGTTCTCCAAGCACCATGTTTATTTTGAAAGTCATTTTAACTTTGTGTTTACTTGTAACATTTTTGGCCTGTGTTTGCACTAATGTTCCATATTTGCCTTTAAAGTAATTTTTTTATAACCATTGAAGAAATCTTTGAATCTTTTTATAATGATTAAAATTTATGATAAGTATTACTCTTTTCAAAATGTAATTAATTGTTGATTCTGATGCTAATCCCTATCTTTCTATTCTTACTCATTTGTTATTACAAGACACACTGAGGGCAAATTTCTAGGTCTCCACATTGACTGTAATCTTAAATTTCAGACCCTCATCCAGCATATAACTAAGAAAGTTTCCAAAACAGTAGGCATCCTTTCCAAGATACAACACTCTGTACCCCAAAGGACTCTCCTTACTTTTTATGACTCTCTAATATACCCTTACCTCACCTATGGTATTTGTTCTTGGGGACCTATCACGACCAGTCACCTTAAACCTTTAATAATCCAACAAAAAGCTGTGATGCAGATGATCACAAACTCCTGTGCCAGACAACACACTCCACCACTCTTGAAAAGCTTGAACTTACTTGATATGCAAATTATACACACTTATTATTATGCCTACTATATGTACAGAACATTAAACTTCAATGTCAATCCTCCACTCAGACTTCACCTAGACAGCTTCAGCAGAACACACACGCATAACACGAGGCAGAAAACACTAACGACATCCCTCATGTCTGTCTCACATTATGCAAAAATGCAGTGCATATAAAAGGCCCAAAGATCTGAAACTCTTTGCCTGAAACAGCAGGAGGTCCCCTGCCCACAAATCAGTTTAGGACTTCGTATACTCAAAAATCATTTCATCTCAATAGCAACCATACCCACGCTATGCTAAACTCTAACCAAATTTAAAACAAATCTCCCAAATATTTTATTATTCCTTAACTATTAAGCCATTATTACAATCTTAAAAATGTATGTTTGTATCATAAATTGTACTACCTCATATTAATAATAGAGTAAAATATTGAATACAAAGGTTTTTTGTACTTAATCCATTCCAGAGGGTCATTCTATATCTGAAACGTACGAAAACTGAAGCAATAGTTCCCATAAGAAATAATGTAAATACAGTTAATCCGTTCCAGACATTCAAAAATATTAACAAAAAATATATTTTGAGTCCTGGAAATGGGAAGTACAATGCCTGCACTCTAAAGGAGGGGTTCGGGATATTAGCAGTTTGGAGGGATATGTTGTGTATCTTTATACGTATATGCTTCTAAACTGTTGTGTTCTGAGCACCTCTGCAAAAACAGTGATTATGTGTAAGTGAGGTGAAAGTGTTGAATGATGATGAAAGTATTTTCTTTTTGGGGATTTTCTTTCTCTTTGGGTCACCCTGCCTAGGTGGGAGACAGCCGACTTGTTGAAAAAAAAAAAATTAAAGAATAACTATAGTTTTACATACAGAAAACTATGAGAAATGCAACCTCTCCTCACTTAACGACTGAGTTCCATTCCTAAGACCACGTCGGTAAACGAATTCATTGCTAAGTGAGGAGCCTACTGTAATGGTAGTGAATTTGTGTCAACTATCTTTGATATTGTTTTAATGTCACCTTTGCACCATTTATAACATTTCTGGTATATTTTTATATGTTTATACAGTTGTGTACTGTATATTTTATTGAGCAGAATAGAGGAAATAGCTCTAATATACATTATTTAGGCAGGCATGCTGATCAGAGAGCTTGTTGTATGTCCGTGGCATCGGTAAACGAGTGTGTCACTAAGTGAGGAGAGGCTATAAATATAAAGCACTAATGAAATGGATAAATGAACATTTAAATCACTGTTACATACTTTTATTGAAGACTCTTGTTGGGAGGAGAGTTTGTTTGGAGACTGGACAAAATACACCTATCATCCGACTTACGACCTGCTCGACATACGACGACTCAACTTACGACCGTGTTTTTTATGCCAAATTTCTGGGAAATAAACAAGTGTTTGTGTTGTACACAGGGTTTATGCTAAACCTTACAGTATAAAATACAGTACTAACAGCATAAAAAGTAAAGTAAAACATGAAATACCAAAATAAAACAATAAAATAAAGTCATTACAGAAATGTTATGTTGATATTCAGTAGTAAAGTTCGACTTACGTCCATTTCAACTTACGACCAGTTTCTTGGAACCGAACTCGGTCGTAAGTCGGATGGTAGGTGTATTTAAATATGATGCGCTAATATCAACTCTACTGCTTATTTATTTATCACAATTCATCTAATATGACACAATAAACAATATTAATAACATAGAAACATGATATATACCCTAGAATGAATAAAATATGTCGTTATGTATGTGAGGAGTGCTGGTGGTGGTGGTGTTGTTGAGTTTATCAGGGCCACTGACAGCATAAGCTGTACATATATTGGTGGTGGTGGTGGTGGCATCAGAGGCCACCATCACTATTCACACTGAAACAATGTATGTAATTTATAAATAAGAAATATTTACACTTAACTTGGAGGAGATGCTGGCATTGGTTTAGGGTGGTGGAAGATATGCAGGCGGTGTATATTGTCAGTGGCCCTATATACATGTACCTCCAACATTGGAGGAGTTAGTTTTGTGTAGTTTTTTTCTATCGCTTAATCACTTAACTTACTTGCTACACAGTTAATGCTACACTTTATCGCTGGCTGGTGCTGTAACCTTTATCGACTCCTGCTGCTTTAGTATCGTACATATCGTAGAATCACTGAAGAAGGCACATTCTCCCCTCTCTCTCTCTCAGCCCTTTACCAATGGGCTAGGACTAGGAACTTTCTTTAGAGATATGGTGGCTTATTTCGCAGTCACAATCAATAAACAAACACAAAAAGTGCAAAATCTTTTGGCTAAATGCTCACTCAACCAGTGACAAAGGCAAACTAACGGTGTCCCTGGGCGGGCGGACGTGTGTGATACATACGATTTCTGGATCGAGGTCTGACATCCGGAATAAAATTTTGCCCAAAAAAGGGTTCTAAATCTGAAACATCCGATATCCGGCACATACAAAAACCGGAGTTCCACTGTATTTGTAATCTACTACTCCTCACCTGTCTAGACTTAAGTAGTCTTTAACCCTTTGAGGGTTTTCGTCGTACTAGTACGTCTTACGCGTAGGGGTTTTTGACGTACTAGTACTCATAAATTCTAGCGACCTCAAATCTAGTGGGAGAAAGCTGGTAGGCCTTCATATGAAAGAATGGGTCTATGTGGTCAGTGTGCACAGTCTAAAAAAAATCCTGCAGCACACGGTGCATAATGAGAAAAAAAAAACTTTTTCCATTTTTTTTTAATAAATCAGCGACTTTGCAGTGTATTTTCGTATAGTATTTATTGTTGTATTCTAGTTTTCTTGGTCTCATTTTATAGAATGGAAGACATATTACTGAAATTGAGATGATTTTGACTGGTTTTACAATGAAAGGTGCCTTGAAATTGAGCTCAAAGTAGCAGAAATGTTCGATTTTTACCAAACTTCAAAAGTAAACAAATCGTGCCAAGCGTGCAATACACGTCAACTGGTGAGTCTAATATTCTTTCACAAGTGCACCAATAATATTTATACCATTTTTTACACTAATGCAGTAGTCTGCATAACAGTAAATCTTATATTTTTTGTGAGAATAAAAATTCAAAGTGGAAAGCAAAAGAATATAAGAGGGGCCTTGAGACGTGACTAATGACTAGAGGAAATGTCATTTTAGTGCCAGGAATGTCTTTCTTGTTTATTCTGGACCCTATTCCGAAATTGGCATCTTTTGAAATTTGTGTGAAATTGGCAAAATTGCTAAATTCTGACCACTGTACTGGATAGTTGAATTTATAAATGGGTGGTTTCTTGCACCCATTCGATAGAAAAAATGGAGTTCTAGCGAAATATTCATGTTTTTTGTCGACTAGTACAGTGAAATTGGCCGAAAATGGGGCTCAAAGTGGGCAAAATCGCCGATCCGTAAACATCGCCGAGACCGCTAACTTTGCGAGAGCATAATTCCGTAAGTTTTCTATCAAATTTCAAACTTTTGGTGTCGTTATGATCGGGAAAAGATTCTCTATCTTTTCATAAGAGAAAATAATTTTTTTTTTTTTTTAAATTTGGCCGACCCTGAGAACGAGTTTCGGAGAGGGCCTGTCGACCCTCAAAGGGTTAAGTATTAGGTTAAGTCTGCCCGAAATGCCTTGGCATGATAATGGCTTTATTTATACCAATCAAATTATGAAATGTAAACACACATTGTAACCTTTACAAAGAAATAAAATTTAGATTTTGACTTTGATTTAAACAAATTGGTTCTAATTTATCATGTAAATTTTATCCAAATAAAGTTTATAAAAGTTTGTACCTGTGCCTGACATGCTGTCGAGGTGCTGTTTGTTGCAGGTGGAATATTGGAATATCTGTCTTCCGTGGTGAATGGCAGTTTATTTGTAGTGTTGTTTAAGGATGTGTCACTGCAGTTGGCCACAGTGTTTGATGTTGTCATTATTGTGGTGCTTGGGATTTCTGCTTCATTATTTTCAAAAGTTTCTGTAATCCCCATAGCCTCAGATGCATGTTGTTTTTCTCTTGTTATGTTGCTTAATATTTTATTGGTGTAAGTTGCATTTGAAAATACATTTTCTAATTCTTCCTGGGATGTATATTCCATAGTTGTGTCTTTTTTAGAAAATGGTGCCATTGTTGATGTGTCTGTTATTGGAGCACGATTGTAGCTTTCTTGATAGCTCTCGGTACTGATGCTAGTATTAATTAAGCTTTTATTATGGTCAAAAATTGCTAGAGTAGCTTCAGTAGTTGTAGTTTCCTTTATGTTTTCACTCACAATCTCTTTGTAAGGGTATTCTGTAGTTAATATTTTGGTTTCACTTAATTTTGAAAGTAAACTGTTCTGTGTCTGTAGCTCTGTGGTAATGTGTAGCCCTTCTCTTGTATCAAAAATATCAAAAATGTTTTTTGTACCCACTGAAGGTACCTCTGATTTGTTTGACAAATTTTCATCATCCATATTCACTGTTTTTATGACTGGAGTCACCATTTGTACATCAAGGGGATGTATGGAAGTAACATTTGCTTGTGTTATCTGAGTGGTGATGTTATTTGGTACCTGTGTCAGTAAAGCTTCATGGTCCTCCATTTGCTTTTCCACATCACTTGTTTGGAATTTTCTTGTGGCATTCATCAAAGAATTATTTTGCAAATTTTTTATAATTGTTATTGATGTTGGCTTGAAGGTCTTGGAATTTGTAATGTTTGATTTGTTAAGGTTATCCTTTTCATTACTGGTTTTAATAGGATTTTGTATGTCATTAAGAATGGTATCATTGTTTCCTTGATTGATATTTTCAGGGGCTTTACTTAATTCTCCAAATACTCTTTGTTGATCATCATCAGTTATTCCAAGAGCTACATGTAGCCTTTTAATAATTTGTAGGTTTTCAGTTTGCTTTTGTTTAAGTTTTGGGATTCCACGAAACTTTTCAAGTGCAGCATGTGAAATATTGCCTCCAACAATTCCATAAATCAACCCAATGATAACATTCTCACGATAATCACTTGACCAATCGTGCTGACTGTTGTGTTCCCACATATCTTCCAGGAGACCTCTGTTATTTCGAATTTCTATGTGTTTTTCCCAGTAGAATTCATTGTCTTGTACAGGATATACAGACAATACCTTTGTGTGACCCCTTAACACAATCATAAATGCCAAGGCAATAAACCATGATGTCATAACCCACATAAGAGAGAAAGTGCGTAGAAAGCTATCAGAATGTGAGGATGCTGTTAGTATGCCCTGATAACGCTCAATAGCAACTCCTAGTGCAGAGAAGCTGCTGGTCACTAGTGGAAAAAGTAATAAAGAGTAAATTAAAAAGTATCTAGCACATGAATTGCTGTATAATAAGTTGGCAAAGTAAAGACAGCCATCACATAATAAGCCAACACCAGCAAGAGCCCCTGACAGTGTGTCAGACAAGCCATAGATTATTATGGGCATTATTGGCCTCTGTGGATTACTTATAAGGAAGGTCAGTGCCCTCAGATTCAGCAGGAACTCCAGAACACCAGTGATAATGTACAGTGTTTTCACAAGAGATAATGCAACCATTTTATCACTTTTCAGTTTGCCAGACATGCAGTTAAATTTTTTATATATACTGTGCAATATCCTTACACAAATCTTTTTCCTCAGTTGTTATTTCTTGCATATTTATAATTATGTACTAGTAGTATTACTTTACCACAAGCATTGTTATATATGACTATAGACACTTTAAACTGCAAAATTTCTTATTTTCACTAGGAATTTCACAGGAACCTTCTGCTAGCTTGATTGCTTTGTGTGTGAGTGGTTACTCTTGGATCCCATATGGAAATTACCCATATGGCATGTCAGTGCTGCTATAATCATCCACTGTATGATATTTCATAGGGGCTACATCAATATATGTATTAGGATATGTGAAGTGAATGGCTCTCTGCTGAAGAACACTGACAATGAGGCATTGTGGATAGTAAGGGAAAAACTCAATTTTGAGTCTTGGTAAATAATGCCTTAAACCTTTATTTATAGTCATAAATTTTTTTCATATTTATTAACTTTGTTTTTTACATTCATCAAATAATTTAATGATGTTTTATTTTCCATTTTTAACCATTTAAAATGTTGAGCTCAACCTTATTATGTATTCACAATGCATCATATGCATAGTTTTTAGTCAGTAGCAAGTATGTAATTAAATAAATTCTGGTAGTAAATTTTTTTGTTGAAGTAGATTACAGTGCATAAATGTTACAAGATTGTGTTAGAAGTTATGTATGTTATATTTTGAAAAGTTCATAGTTATACAGAGTAATTTAAAAATTAAAAAAATTAAAATTAAAATCAAACTTAAATTTTTTTATTTCCTTGTAGAGCTTACAGTGTTTGGTTTACATGTTGTGAAATGTTAATTACAAAGAGGGCCACTAGCATGCCTAGGCATTTCGAGCATGCCTAGGCATTTCGAGCATGCCTAGGCATTTCGGGCAGACTAATACTAATTCTTACTCTATAGGTCCTGGAGCAGTAAGTTTGAACATGCATTATTAGATAAATACATAATTAGATACATACTTAGCTAGGGACATACATAAATAGATTTACAATATTGAGATAGTACAAGGCACATACATAATTAGATTTACATAATTAGATACATACCCAGCCAGGCACATGCATAATTAGATTTACAATATTGAGGTAGTACGAGTCATATAATAATATTACAAATGGTAAATTTAGTAATGGGATTGGATTTATCTGTTTCTGTTAAAGCTTATATATTGGAAGCGTGTCTTAGGTGGACTTAGGACTAACTTAAGATTTAATAGGTAATAACTATATTAGGAATTTTATGTTTACAGTCATTTGGGTGGGTGTAAGTGTAAATTAAGGGGAATTACAGATAATGAGAGTAGGACTATATTGTTTTGGTTGCGCTCATGATACAAAAAAGAAAATAAGGTGATTCTCATTTCATTTAGTTAGCTAATGATGGGGTGTGTTAGAGAGATAAGATGTTTTTTGACAGTAGTTTTGAAAATGGTGATTGAGTCTGCAGTTCTAGAGTTTTCAGGCAAGGAGTTCCAGATTTTAGGCCCTTTTATGTACATCCAATTTTTGTAGAGGTTTAGCCGGACACAAGGAATGTCATAGAGATTTTGTGTCTGGTATTATGTCTATGGGTCCTGTTGCAACTGTCAAGAAAGTGTTTTAGTTCAGGGCTAATATTAGAATTTATGGTTCTGTAAATATAGGTTGCACAGTAGTAAGTGTGGATGTTCTGTACAGTGAGTAAGTTTAGGTCTTTGAAGAGTGGGGGAGGGGGTGTATTGCCTAGGATTGAATTGCGAGATAATTCTTATTGCAGTTTTTTGTTGGGTTATTATTGGCTTTAGGTGGGTTGCTGCTGCTGAACCTCAGGCACAAATAGCATAGGTGAGGTAGGGTTAAATGAGTGAATAGTATAGTGTGAATAGGGCTGATTGTGGTACGTAGTACGGAATGTATTTTAGAGAGGATCCCAGCCGTTTTGGATACTTTTTTTGTTGCGCTGGACAATGATGGTGAATTTCAGGTTGCTGTCAAGGTGCAGGTCCAGGAATTTGCCCTTATTTTGTTTAGCAATAATAGTGTTGTCAATCATAATGTTCAGTTGTGGGTAATCTTACCTTAATCCTCTTTTTATATGTCATCTCAGCATAACTGTACCTTGGCAACCCATCCTCCTGAAGAAAACATCTGTTACTTATACCATATACTATACTTCCTTAAGCTAATTTTTTGATACATTATTTAGGTTAGGTGTGGTTAGGTTAGACCGCTGTCTCTTAACAAAATTTAATCAATAATTATCCAAAACTTAACGTATGCCAATAAATCCAGCACTGCAATACATATAGCTGAAAAAAAATTCTAAGCACAATCAGAAAATGGGACCCACTGAGTGGACCTGCAAATTACAGCCTGGCTGATCAGGCTCTGACCTGAGGACCTTATCAGTTTCTTCTTGAAGACAGCCAGGGATCTGTTAGTTATTCCCTGTATGTCTGAAGGTAGCAAAAGTCCATCTTTACCAACTGTTTGGATTCCATCAGGTTTCAGTGCACATTAAGAAACACCTCTACAAGATAATGATACACCAATACTAGAATATCCATGTGTACCCCTGTCACTTACTACCAAATCCAATATAATAATAATAATAGTTTGTTTCCAGCATGATACAATGTTTGTACAAAGGAGAATACATTTCAGTGTACATGCCAAAAGCCCCTATACAGTGGTACCTCAGGATATGAACTTATTTCGTTCCAGAAGACCGTTCGAGTGCTGATACCGAACGAATTTATACCCATAAGGAATAATGTAAATTAGATTAATCTGTTTCAGACCCCCAAAAATACACTTACAAAAGCACTTACATAAATACACTTACATAATTGTTCATGTTTTGAGCTGTTCGTATCCCGAGGTACCGCTGTATATGCAAAGCATTTCGGTTAAACTTAAAACCAGCTTACTAACTGCTGAAGCTTCAGAGTCCAGAACAGGGCCCTCATGGGGATTGTGTTCTCAGTTTTTCTGTTGCTTATATTTACTTGTGAAAAGTATTTAAAAATATTACATATGTTATTTATTAGTCTTTACAATATGTATTATGAACAATGATTTTTTTTTTTTTTTTTTTGCTCACCAGGATAAAGTGGCCCAAAGGAGGAAATATGTGATGTTTAGTTCAGTCTGGAATATATATTTAGTTCAGTCTGGATTGTATGTTTAGTTCAGGCTGAAATGTATGTTTAGTTCAGTCTGGAATGTATGTTTAGTTCAGTCTGGAATGTATGTTTAGTTCAGTCTGGAATGTATGTTTAGTTCAGTCTGGAATGTATATTTAATTCAGGCTGGAATGTATGTTTAGTTCAGGCTGGAATGTATGTTTAGTTCAGGCTGGAATGTATGTTTAGTTCAGGCTGGAATGTATGTTTAGTTCAGGCTGGAATGTATGCTTAGTTCAGTCTGCAATTTATATTTAATTCAGGCTGGAATGTATGTTTAGTTCAGGCTGGAATGTATGTTTAGTTCATCCTGGAATGTATGTTTAGTTGAGGCTGGGATGTATGTTTAATTTAGGCTGGAAAGTATGTTTAGTTCAGACTGGAATGTATATTTATTTCAGGTTAGGGTGTATGTTTAGTTCAGGTTGGAATGTATATTTAGTTCAGGCTGGAATGTGTGTTTAGTTCTGGATGGAATGTATGTTTAGTTCTGGATGGAATGTATGTTTAGTTCAGGCTTGAATGTATGTTTAGTTCAGGCTGGAATGTTCATTGTTTATCTGGTATTTCTCCAAAGTTTGTTTTATGACTTCTGTGGGTTTATCTTCCTATCTTCTTTTCTCTCCTCCCTTCTTTCCATAAATGTAATAATGGTAGCAAAATTTTAAAGGAATAATTCAGCCATATCTTGCTGCTTTTAAAAAATTTCATTAAGATTTTTAGTTTTCATCCAATTTTATTCTCAGTAGATATGTTGTTGAAATGTATATTTTATCTTCTAGATGCTGTGAACGTGCACACCATTAGTTTGGACATCTAATCGTGGTTCTAAAGGTTTGACAACCAGCATATGCTAGCCTTGTTATGGGCTGACAAATTTTATGCTTGCTTCTGCCACTCTTTATGCTTCCTTCATCTTAAGAACAGTTGCAAAGGAAACTGCATGACCTGCATGGCTATTTTTCATTAGCACTAAGTGGGAGAAGCATGGCTTTTGCCTTCAATGCCCAAGAAATGCTATACAATTTTGAAGAAACTGTCAAAATAGTAAATGAAGTAACGTCTACTGTGACAGAAGACAGCACATTCCCTGGTTTTGACCTAGTTGAAAGGTACTGGTATATGAATAAGTTAATGGAACTTTCTAGAATAAGGCAGCAGCAGCTAACTCACCATATCATCAAAGGTAGGCTAAAACCTGTACTGCTGCAAATGGCTGCTACTAACCAACATAAACTCCCAGAGCAGAATGCCACTAACTGCACTTTCTTAGTAACTCACACATTACATTGAAGATTTTTTTGGATGTATATTGCATGCTATTGTAAATTTTTCTGATATTTAATTTATTTTAATAGCATGTTTTGTAAAATTTATTTTGTTATCTTTAACCCTTAAACTGTCCAGGCAGATCTACATTCACATGCGTAGTGATCCAAAAGTAGATCTACGTTTCTTTTACAGATTTTCAAATATAACAAAAAAAAAAAAAAGTAGATCAAAGTTTTTTTACACGTTTTCAAATTAAAAAAAAAAAAAGATGATCTACTTTTTTTACATACTTTCAAATGTTGAAAAAAAGTAGATCTACATTTGGACAGTTTAAGGGTTAATTAGGCAGTAACTTCCCTGTGGTAACATCAGTCCTCAGTTGAAGTTGTTTGTGGTTATTAATCAGAAGTTATGAAGCTTAGAAAATTTACTTTTATAGAATCTCTGACACTTAATTAGGTTAAAGCTAAAATGATAGAGATGATAAAATATCATAAATCTATTTACAGATCGCCTTTGCTTTCTGTAAATTCAGTTAATAATTTTGCTTTAGACAAGACAGTAAATTCAGACATTTCTTCAGTGTGGTATTTATGTAGTGAATGACTAATATTACATTGCTCACTGGGATAAAAATGGCAAGTGGTTTTTCATGTTAACCTTGCTAACCTTGCTGGTCTTGACTCATAGACTCAGTGTAATGGCATTATTGTAACTTTTACCATATTCATTGGGGTATATTGAATTCCTTCCAGGATTTATAGATGTTATAGACAGCATTCAAAATATTAAGTTCCTTTTTAAAAAGTTTGAGTGTTTGCATATTCTCTTCAGTATCATTGAGTTCGGAAAAGATTGTCTTTACATAAAAGGCCTTTAATTAGTAGTAGGTTGGTAGACAGCAACCATCCAGGGAAGTACTACTGTCCTGCCAAGTGAGTGTATTTGTTTTACATGATGGTAGGATTGCTGGTGTCTTTTTTCTGTCTCATAAACATGCAAAATTTCAGGTACGTCTTGCTACTTCTTGTTACACTTAGGTCACACTACACATACATGTACACATTTATGTATACACACTCATCTGAGTTTTCTTTGATTTTATCTTAATAGTTCTTGTTCTTATTACTTTTCCTTTCATATCCATGAAGAAGTGAAATAAGAATCTTTCCTCCGTAAGCCATACGTGTTGCAAAAGTCAACTAAAATGCCGGGAGCAGTGGGCTAGTAACCCCTTTTCCCATATAGCTTACTAAAAAGAAAAAGAAGAAAATTGTCAAAGTGGGATGTTTGGATGTGCATGTATGTTGTGAGAATGATAAGAAAGAGATGACTGTGGATGTTATGAGTGAAAAGAAGCTGGATGTCCTGGCCCTAAAGGGAACAAAGCTGAATGGGGTAGGAGAGTTTCAGTGGGAAGAAATAAATGTGATTAGGTCAGGGGTTTCTAATTGAGTTGGAGCTAAGAAACGGGTAGCAATAATGTTGAAGGATAAGTTATGGCAGGAAAAGAGGGAAAATAAATGTATAAATTCAAGGATTATGTAGAGTAAAATAAGGGTTGGATGTGAAACGTGGGTTGTAGTAAGTGTTTGTGCACCTGGAGAAGAGAGAAGTGTAGAGGAGATTGAGAGATTTTGAGAAATGTTCAGTGAGTGTGTGGGGGAGTTTTGAACCAAGTGAGAGAGTACCTGTGGTTGGGGATCTCAATGCTAACGTGGGTAAAAATGTAGAGAGAGTGATAGGTAAATTTGGGGTGCCAGGGGTAAATTTGTAGAAAGAGGTTGGTAATAAGTAATACATCTTTTATGAAAAAGAGGATAAATAAGTATAAAAATATATGATATAGCACATAATGAAAGTAGTTTGTTACATTATGTATTGGTGAATAAAAGGTTGATGGGTAGGCTTCAGGATGTGCATGTTTATAGAGGGGCAACAGATATATCAGATCATTATTTAGTTGTAGCTACAGTTATAGTAAGAGCTAGATGGGACAAAAGGAAAATGGCAATAGCAAGTAAGAGAGAGGTGAAAGTTTATAAATTAAGGGAGGAGGAAGTTGGGGTGAGATATAAGCATCTATTGACAGAAAGGTGGGCTGGTGCAAGTATAGGTAGTGGGGGAGGGGGGGGGTTGAAGAGGGATGGGATAGTTTTAAAAATGCAATGCTAGAATGTGAGGCAGAAGTTTGTGGCTATAGGAGGGTGGGTGCAGGAGGAAAGAGGAGTGTTTGGTGAGATGATGAGGTAAAGGGTGTGATAAAAGAGAAAAAGGTAGCTTATGAGAGGTTTCTACAAAGCAGAAGTGATATAAGAAGGGCATAGTATATGGAAAGTAAAAGAAAGGTGAAGAGAGTGGTGAGAGAGTGCAAAATTAGAGCAAATGATAGAGTGGGAGAGGCACTGTTAAGAAATTTTGCTGAGAATAAGAAAGCATTTTGAAGTGAGATGAACAGGTTAAGAAAACCTAGGGAACAAATGAACTTGTCAGTTAAAAACAGAGTAGTGGAGTTAGTAGATGGGGAGCTGGAGGTATTGGGTAGATGGTGGGAATACTTAGAGGAACTTTTAAATGTCGATGAAGAGAGGAAAGCAGCAATTTCATATACTGACCAGGGAGGTATAACATATTTTAGGAGTGAAGAAGAACAGAATGTGAGTGTGGGGGAGGTGCATGAGGCATTATATAGAATGAAAAGGGGTATAGCAGCTGGAACTGATGGGATCATGATAGAAATGTTAAAAGCTGGGGATATACGTATAGTGTTAAAATGGTTGGTAGTAGGTTGGTAGACAACAACCGCCCAGGGAGGTGCTACCGTCCTGCCAAGTGAGTGTAAAACAGAAACTTGTAATTGTTTTATATGATGGAGGTTTTGTGGGCAAGGGGCTTGGACTTCCAGCAAGCGTGCGTGAGCGTGTTAGATTAGAGTGAATGGAGACGAATGGTACTTGGGACCTGACGATCTGTTGGAGTGTGAGCAGGGTAATATTTAGTGAAGGGATTCAGGGAAACCGGTTATTTTCATATAGTCAGACTTGAGTCCTGGAAATGGGAAGTACAATGCTTGCACTTTAAAGGAGGGGTTTGGGATATTGGCAGTTTGGAGGGATATGTTGTGTATCTTCATATGTATATGCTTCTAAACTGTTGTATTCTGAGCACCTCTGCAAAAACAGTGATAATGTGTGAGTGTGGTGAAAGTGTTGAATGATGATGAAAGTATTTTCTTTTTGGGGATTTTCTTTCTTTTTTTAGCTCACCCTGCCTCGGTGGGAGACTGCCGACTTGTTGAAAAAAAAAAAAAAAGGATTGCTGGTGTCTTTTTTCTGTCTCATAAACATGCAAGATTTCAGGTACGTCTTCCTACTTCTACTTACACTTAGGTCACACTACACATACATGTACATGTTTATTTATACACACTCGTCTGAGTTTTCTTTGATTTTATCTTAATAGTTCTTGGTCTTATTACTTTTCCTTTTATATCCATGGGGAAGTGGAATAAGAATCTTTCCTCCGTAAGCCATGCGTTTTGTAAAAGTCAACTAAAATGCCGGGAACAATGGGCTAATAACCCCTTTTCATGTAATAATTACTAAAAAGACTAAGAAGAAGAAAATTGTCAAAGTGGGAAGTCTGAATGTGCATGGATGTTGTGCAAATGATAAGAAAGAGATGATTGTGGATGTTATGAATGAGAAGAAGCTGGATGTCCTGACTTTAAGTGAAATAAAGATGAAGGGGGTAGGAGAGTTTCAGTGGAGAGGAATAAATGGGATTAGGTCAGGGGCTTCAAATAGAGTTAAAGCTAAAGAAGGAGTAGCAATAATGTTGAAGGATAAGTTATGACAGGAAAAGAGGGACTATAAATGTATTAATTCAAGGATTATGTGGAGTAAAATAAAGGTTGGATATGAAAAGTGGGTTATAGTAAGCATATATGCATCTGGAGAAGAGAGAAGTGTAGAAGAGAGAGAGAGATTTTGGGAAATGTTGAGTGAATGCTTGGGAAGTTTTGAACCAAGTGTGAGAATAATGGTGGTTGGGGATTTCAATGCTAAAGTGGGCAAAAATCTTGTGGAGGGAATAGTAGGTAAATTTGTGGTGCCAGGGGTAAATGAAAATGGGGAGCCTTTAATTGAGCTATGTGTAGAAAGAGGTTTAGTAATAAATAATACATATTTTATGAAGAAGAGGATAAATAAATATACAAGGTATGATATAGCACATAATGAAAGTAGTTTGTTAGATTATGTATTGGTGGATAAAAGGTTGATGGGTAGGCTCCAGGATGTACACGTTTATAGAGTGGCAACTGACATATCGGATCATTATTTAGTTGTAGCTACAGTTAGAGTAAGAGGTAGATGGGAAAAGAGGAAAATGGGAACAACAAGTAAGAGGGAAGTGAGAGTGTATAAACTAAGGGAGGAGGAAGTTCGGGTGAGATATAAGCAACTATTGGCAGAAAGGTGGACTGGTGCAAGTATGAGCAGTGGGGATGTTGAAGAGGGTTGGAATAGTTTTAAAAATGCAGTACAGTATTAGAATGTGGGGCAGAAGTTTGTGGTTATAGGAGGGTGGGTGCAGGAGGAAAGAGGAGTGATTGGTGGAATGATGAAGTAAAGGGTGTGATAAAAGAGAAAAAGTTAGCTTATGAGAGGTTTTTACAAAGCAGAAGTGTTATAAGAAGAGTAGAGTATATGGAGAGTAAAAGAAAGGTGAAGAGAGTGGTGAGAGAGTGCAAAAGGAGAGCAGATGATAAGTGGGAGAGGCACTGTCAAGAAATTTTAATGAAAATAAGAAAAA
The DNA here is from genome assembly GCF_038502225.1 of Cherax quadricarinatus. Lineage (NCBI taxonomy): Eukaryota > Metazoa > Arthropoda > Malacostraca > Decapoda > Parastacidae > Cherax > Cherax quadricarinatus. The sequence continues at coordinate 22,521,468 of NC_091332.1, forward strand.
ATTTTGTCGTGAGTTACACAAGGTAAGAAAGCCTAGGGAAAGTATGGATTTGTCAGTTAAAAACAGTGTAGGGGAGTTAGTAGATGGGGAGAGGGAGGCTTTGGGTAGATGGAGAGAATATTTTGAGGAACTTTTAAGTGTCGACGAAGAAAGGGAGGCAGTAATTTCATGCACTGGACAGGGAGGTATACCATCTTTTAGGAGTGAAGAAGAACACGATGTGAGTGTGGGGGAGGTGCGTGAGGCATTACGTAGAATGAAAGGGAGTAAAGCAGCTGGAACTGATGGGATCATGACAGAAATGTTCAAAGCAGGGTGGGATATAGTGTTAGAGTGGTTGGTATTTTTGTTTAATAAATGTGAAAGAGGGGAAGGTACCTAGAGATTGGCAGAGAGCATGTATAGTCCCTTGATATAAAGGGAAGGGAGACAAAAGAGACTGTAAAAATTATAGAGGAATAACTTTACTGAGTTTACCAGGAAAAGTGTATGGTAGGGTTATAATTGAAAGAATTAGAGGTAAGACAGAATGTAGGATTGCAGATGAGCAAGGAGGTTTTAGAGTAGGTAGGGGATGTGTAGATCAAGTGTTTACATTGAAGCATATATGTGAACAGTGTTTAGATAAAGGTAGGGAAGTTTTTATTGCTTTTATGGATTTAGAAAAGGCATATGATAGAGTGGATAGGGGAGCAATGTGGCAGATGTTGCAAGTATATGGAATAGGTGGTAAGTTACTAAATGCTGTAAAGAGTTTTTATGAGGATAGTGAAGCTCAGGTTAGAGTGTAGAAGAGAGGGAGACTATTTCCCGGTAAAAGTAGGTCTTAGAGAGGGATGTGTAATGTCACCATGGTTGTTTAATATATTTATAGATGGGGTTGTAAAAGAAGTAAATGCTAGAGTGTTCGGGAGAGGGATGGGATTAAATTATGGGGAATCAAATACTAAATGGGAATTGACACAGTTGCTTTTTGCTGATGATACTGTACTTATGGGAGATTCTAAAGAAAAATTGCAAAGGTTAGTGGATGAGTTTGGGAGTGTGTGTAAAGGTAGAAAGTTGAAAGTGAACATAGAAAAGAGTAAGGTGATGAGGGCATCAAATGATTTAGATAAAGAAAAATTGGATATCAAGTTGGGGAAGAGGAGTATGGAAGAAGTGAATGTTTTCAGATACTTGGGAGTTGACGTGTCAGCAGATGGATTTATGAAGGATGAGGTTGATCATAGAATTGATGAGGGAAAAAAGGTGAGTGGTGCATTGAGGTATATGTGGAGACAAAAAACATTATCTATGGAGGCAAAGAAGGGAATGTATGAAAGTATAGTAGTACCAACACTCTTATATGGGTGTGAAGCTTGGGTTGTGAATGCAGCAGTGAGGAGGCGGTTGGAGGCAGTGGAGATGTCCTGTCTAAGGGCAGTGTGTGGTGTAAATATTATGCAGAAAATTCGGAGTGTGGAAATTAGGAGAAGGTGTGGAGTTAATAAAAGTATTAGTCAGAGGGCTGAAGAGGGTTTGTTGAGGTGGTTTGGTTATTTAGAGAGAATGGATCAAAGTAGAATGACATGGAGAGCATTTAAATCTGTAGGGGAAGGAAGGTGGGGTAGGGGTCATCCTCGAAAAGGTTGGAAGGAAGGGGTAAGGGAGGTTTTGTGGGTGAGGGGCTTGGACTTCCAGCAAGCGTGCGTGAGCATGTTCGATAGGAGTGAATGGAGACAAATGGTATTTGGGACCTGATGATCTGTTGGAGTGTGAGCAGGGTAATATTTAGCGAAGGGATTCAGGGAAACCGGTTATTTTTATATAGCCGGACGTGAGTCCTGGAAATGGGAAGTACAATGCCTACACTCTAAAGGAGTGGTTCGGGATATTGACGGTTTGTAGGGATATGTTGTGCATCTTTATACATATATGCTTCTAAGCTGTTGTGTTCTGAGCACCTCTGCAAAAACAGTGATTATGTGTGGGTGAGGTGAAAGAGTTGAATGATGATGAAAGTATTTTCTTTTTGGGGATTTTCTTTGTTTTTGGGTCACCCTGCCTCGGTGGGAGACGGCCGACTTGTTAAAAAAAAAAAATGTATTAAATGAGATTGGAAGAGAGCATATATAGTTCCTTTATGTAAAGGGAAGAGGGACAAAAGAGATGGTAAAATTATAGGGGTAAAATTATAGGGGAATAAGTTTGCTGAGTATACCAGGTAAAGGAATTAGAGGTAAGACAGTGAGCAAGAGTGTGGATGAGTAAGGAGGCTTTAGAATGGGTAGGGGATGTGTAGGTCAAGTGTTTTCATTGAAGCATACATGTTAACAGTATTTAGATAAAGGTAGGGAAGTTTTCATTGCATTTATGGATTTATAAAAGGCATATGATAGAGTGCATAAGGGAGCAATGTGGCAGATGTTGCAAGTGTATGGAATAGGTAGTAAGTTACTAAATGCTGTAAAGAATTTTTATGCGGATAGTGAGGCTCAGGTTAGGGTGTGTAGAAGAGAGGGAGATTACTTACCAGTAAAAGTAGGTCTTAGACACGGATATTTAATGTCACCATGGTTGTTTAACATATTTATGGATGGAGTTGTAAAAGAAGTATATGCTAGGGTGTTGGGGAAATGGGCAGGATTAAATTATGGGGAATCAAATACAAAAAGGGAGTTGACACAGTTGTTTTTTGCTGATGATACTGTGCTTTTGGGAGATTCTAAAGAAAAGTTGCAAAGGTTAGTAGACGAGTTTAGGAGGGTGTGTAATGGTAGAAAGTTGAAAGTGAACATAGATAAGAGTAAGGTGATGAGGGTATCAAACGATTTAGATAAAGAGAAATTGGATATCACATTGGAGGGAGGGAGTATGGAAGATGTGAATGTTTTCACATATTTGGAAGCTGACTTGTCAGTGGATGGGTTTATGAAGGATGAGGTTAACCATAGAATTTATGAAGGAAAAAAGGTGAGTGGCGCATTGTGGTACGTATCTGTGGAGACAAAAAAAAACTACCCAAGGAGGCAAAGAAGGGAATATACGATTGTATAGTGGTACCAACACTTATGTGAGTGTGAAGCATGGGTTGTAAATGCTGCAGCAAGGAGGCAGCTGGAGGCAGTCTAGATGTCATGTCTAAGGGATATGTGTGGTGTAAATATGCAGAGAATTTTTTTTTTTTTTTTTTAACAAATTGGCTGTCTCCCACCGAAGCAGGGTGACCCAAAAAGAAAGAAAATCCCCGAAAAGAAAATACTTTCATCATTCAACACTTTTGCCTCACTAACACATAATCACTGTTTTTGCAGAGGTTCTCAGGATACAACAGTTTAAAAGCATATACATATAAAGATACACAACATATCCCTCCAAACTGTAGTGTGGAAATTAGGAGGTATGGAGTTACTAAAAGTATTAGTCAGAGGGCTGAAGAGGGAGTTGTCGAGGTGGTTTGGTCATTTAGAGAATGGAACAAAGTAGAATGACTTGGAGAGCATATAAATCTGTAAGGGGAACAAAGGCAGGGTAGGGGTTGGCCTTGAAAAGGTTGGAGTGATTGGGTAAAGGAGGTTTTGTGGGTGAGGGGGTTAGACTTCGAGCAAGCGTCCGTGAGTGTATTAGATAGGAGTGAATGAAGATGAATAGTTTTTGAGACCTGAGGAGCTGTTGGAGTGTAAGCAGGGTAATATTTTGTGAAGGGATTCAGGGAAACCCGTTAGCTGGACTTGAGTCCTGGAAATGGGAAGTAAAATGCCTGCACTTTAAAGGAGGGGTTTGGGATATTGACAGTTTGGAGAGACATCTACACTGTCGTATCTGAGCACCTCTACTAAAACAATGATTATGTATGAGTGATGGTGAAAGTGTTGAGGCACCAACCCTGGCGTGAAAGCCAGGGTTGGTGCCATACTAGTACGCATAAATTCTAGCGCCTTCAAATCTAGTGAGAGAAAGCTGGTAAGCTTACATATGAAAGAATGTGTGTATGTGGTCAGTGTGCGCAGTATAAAAAAAATCCTGCAGCACACAGTGCATAATAAAAAAAAAAAAACTCCGACTATGTTTTTGGGTTAAAACAGCGACTTTGCAGTGTATTTTCGTATGCTATTTATGATTGTATTTTAGTTTTCCTGGTCTCATTTTATAGAATGGAAGACATATTATGGAAATTGAGGTGATTTTGATTGGTTTCACATTGAAAAGTACCTTGAAATTGAGCTCACAGTAGCAGAAATTTTTGATTTTTGCCAAAGTTCAAAGGTAAACAAATCATGCCATGCATCCAATACACGTCAACTGGCGAGTCTAATATTCTTTCACAAGTGCTCTGATATTATTTATACCATTTCTATAACATTTCTACACAAATGTAGTAGTCTGCATAACATAAATCTTCTATTTTTTGTGAGACTAAAAATTCAAAGTGGAAAGCAAAAGAAATGTAACACAGGCCTGGGGACGTGAGTTATTTTAGTGCCAGGAATATCTGTCTTGTTTATTCTGGACCCTATTTGGAAATTGGCATCTTTTAAAATTTGTGTGAAATTGGCAAAATTGCTAATTTCTGACCACGTTATTGGATAGTTGAAATCGGTAAATGGGTGGTTTCTTGTACTCATTTGATAGAAAAAAAAGGAGTTCTAGCGAAATAGGTATGATTTTTTTCGCCTGGGACATGGAATTGGCCGAAAATTGGGCTCAAAGTGGGCGAAATCGCCGATGTGTAAACATCGGTAAGTTTTTTCATCAAATTTCATACTTTTGGTGTCGTTATGAGCAGGAAAAGATTCTCTATCATTTCATAAGAAAAAATAATAAATTTTTTTTTTTTTTTTTTCAAAAAATTTCCGACCCTGAGAACAAGTTTAGGAGTGGGCCTGCCGACCCTAAAAGGGTTAATGACTGAATAAGACATTGATCCACTGGTTGAATCAAGGATATGGTTTTCTTAGAAAGAAACACAATCCTAATACATTTAGAGATGCCATTCAATGTAACACGATGCATTTGTGATGAATGGTTTTGAAAACTGACAAGTTGAAGAATTGAGACACTTATGTAACATATGGGAATCTTTATTGAGGAAACGTTTTGCCACACAGTGGCTTCATCAGTCCAATACAAATCAGAAGGGTGTAAGGAGAGGAGGAGTTTGAGGTAATCAGTCCCTCAGCCTGGTGTCGATGTGTTCAGTCCATCAATCTTGTAGAAAGTACAGCATAGGGCCATAGAAGTGGCTTACATACTGTAGTCAGGTGAGGCGAAGCAGGAGGAGGCGGGGTCATAGTGGTACCATCCACTTGTCGAAGTAGGTCTTTGTCCAAAGGTTGGACAAGTTTTGAAGAATTCTTTGTATCAAGATCCCATGATGCTGCAGTGTCTGACAGGTGTGATGAATGGTTTTGAAAACAAACAAGTTGAAGAATTGAGACACTTATGCAACATATGGTAATCTTTACTTTATTGAAGAAACGTTTCGCCACAAAGTGGCTTCATCAGTCCAATACAAATCAGAAGGGTGTAAGGAGAGGAGGAGTTTGAGGTAATCAGTCCCTCAGCCTGGAGTCGATGTGTTCAGTCCATCAGTCTTGTAGAAAGTGCAGCATAGGGCCATAGGAGTGGCTTATATACTGTAGTCAGGTGAGGCGAAGCAGGAGGAGGCGGGGTCATAGTGTCTTAGTTCTTCAACTTGTCGGTTTTCAAAACCATTCATCACATCTGTCAGACACTGCAGCATCATGGGATCTTGATACAAAGAATTCTTCAAAACTTGTCCAACCGTTGGACAAAGTCCTACTTTGACTAGTGGATGGTATCACTATGACTCCGCTTTCTCCTGCTTCGCCTTACCTGACTACTGTATATAAGCCACTTCTACAGCCCTATGCTGTACTTTCTACAAGATTGATGGACTGAACACATTGACTACAGGCTGAGCGACTGATTACTTCAAACTCCTCCTCTCCTTACACCCTTCTGATTTGTATTGGACTGATGAAGCCACTGTGTGGCGAAATGTTTCCTCAGTAAAGATTTCCATATGTTGCATAAGTGTCTCAATTCTTCAACATGATGCATTGTTGCATTATCAATAAGTAGCAGTGTGTTATAGGCAAGTCATGGTCAACTTATTTTTTTTGAACAGCACAGTAAAAATAAGTCTGAACTAATAAAAAAATCACATGATGCTACCCTTGATTTTATGTTTGCATGCCTAACTACAAGATTATCTTTGTTGATGCCTTTCATAGTTCTCAGATTTTCAAAGTGGTAGACTGAAGAGGATTTAGCTGGAAGTCATCTGTTGTCTTGCCTCTTAGAAGAAGAGTTTGTTCGTTTTAGGTCACTTTGAATCCTTGAGCCCTCTTTTCAACTTTTGATGCAAAACTCTTGACTAGCCATTTTCACTACAGCTCAGTTTTGTCAGTATCGAAGACTTGCTGAGATGTGTTATCACCTTCCTTTATGATTTTCATGAAGGCATTATAAGATGAGGCAATTGTCTCGTAATCAGCACTCACAGCTTCACAACTCTGTGATCCTTCTGTAAGCATAGGCACTATATTCATTTATGTACTAGGTGGCATATGTTGTTGGGTCTTTTTCTTGATACACAGACTGAAATGTCTTTCTATATCTTCCATCAACTTAATCCATGTGCAAGTAACTATAGCAGCAGCACTGTACTTGCACACCCTGTACTTTCTGCAACCTCACATTTAGACACACTAGCCTATATGGTAGATTTTGACATACCAATAGGACATGTAACATCACCTGGTTTTTAACTAGCATCAACACCAAAAAAAAAAAAAAAAACCCTTCCTCTTATCTTTATATCACTGAATTCCTTACCACTTTGTGGTCTTTTGGAAATTGGTAAAATGTACGGAGTGCCTTAAACCTTGGACAAGAAGTAAAACATGTGGTCTATTGTTATGTGACTTCTTGTAAAGGCTTTTGATTCAGTCTTGTTATTTTGCTAAGTAGTCCCATCACTTTTGGAAGTGAACCAAATTCCCTGTGTATTCATTTATCCCTGAGGATGCAGTAGTCTCCTTTCTCAAATGGTATGAGAATTTATTTTATGAGCAAAGGTGATCCTATGGGAGACACTGATCTTTATTTTTTTTTTTTTAGCCTTGGTTGTTATTCAGAATTACAGTCCTTGATGGATTGCTGTACCTTGGTACAGTGGTACTCCGAGTTTCGTACAGCTCCCAACTCGAGCAATTTTTTTTTTTTTTTTAACACATCGGCCGATTCCCACCAAGGCAGGGTGGCCCGAAAAAGAAAAACTTTTATCATCATTCACTCCATCACTGTCTTGCCAGAGGGATGCTTTACACTACAGTTATAAAACTGCAACATTAACACCCCTCCTTCAGAGTGCAGACACTGTGCTTCCCATCTCCAGGACTCAAGTCCGGCCTGCCAGTTTCCCTGAATCCCTTCATAAATGTTACTTTGCTCACATTCCAATAGCACATCAAGTATTAAAAACCATTTGTCTCCATTCACTCCTATCAAATATGCTCACGCATGCTTCCTGGATGTCCAAGCCCCTCGCACACAAAACCTCCTTTACTCCCTCCCTCCAACCCTTCCTAGGCCGACCCCTACCCCGCCTTCCTTTTCCCTCCACTAAAGATTTATACACTCTCGAAGTCATTCTGTTTTGTTCCATTCTCTCTATGTGTCCAAACCACCTCAACAACCCCTCCTCTGCCCTCTGGATAATAGTTTTGGTAATCCCACACCTCCTAATTTCCAAACTGCGAATTCTCTGTATTATATTCACACCACATATTGCCCTCAGACATGACATCTCCACTGCCTCCAGCCTCCTCCTCATTGCAACATTCATCAACCATGCTTCACACCCATACAAGAGTGTTGGTACAACTATACTCTCATACAATCCCCTCTTGTTTGTACAATCCCCTCTGTACTTTCATGGACAAAGTTCTTTGTCTCCACAGACTCCTAAGTGCACCACTCACCTCATCCTTCATAGACCCATCTGCTGACACGTCAACTTCTAAATATCTGAATACATTCACCCTCCATACTCTCTCCCTCCAATCTGATATCCAATCTTTCATCACCTAATCTTTTTGTTATCCTCGTCACCTTACTCTTTCCTATATTCACTTTTAATTTTCTTCTTTTACATACCCTACCAAATTCATCCACCAACCTCTGCAACTTCTCTTCAGAATCTCCCAGAAGCACAGTGTCATCAGCAAAGAGCAACTGTGACAACTCCCACATTGTGTTTGATTTTTTATGTTTTAACTCCACACCTTTTGCCAAGACCTCGCATTCACTTCTCTTACAGCCCCATCTATAAATATATTGAACAACCACGGTGACATCACACATCCTTGTCTAAGGCCTATTTTTACTGGGAAATAATCTCCCTCTCTCCTACATACTCTAACCTGAGCCTCACTATCCTCATAAAAACTCTTCACTGCTTTCAGTAACCTACCTCCTATACCATACACCTGCAACGTTTGCCACATTGCCCCCCTATCCACCCTGTCATATGCCTTTTCCAAATCCATAAATGCCACAAAAACATCTTTACCCTTATCCTAATACTGTTCACCTATATGTTTCACTGTAAACTCTTGGTCTACACACCCGCTACCCTTCCTAAAGCTTCCTTGTTCGTCTGCTATCCTACTCTCCGTCTTACTCTTAATTCTTCCAATAATAACTACCATACACTTTACAGGGTATACTCAACGGACTTATTCCCCTATAATTTTTGCACTCTCTTTTATCCCCTTTGCCTTTATACAAAGGAGCTATGCATGCTCTCTGCCAATCCCTAGGTACCTTACCCTCTTCCATACATTTATTAAATAATAGCACCAACCACTCCAAAACTATATCCCCACCTGCGTTTAACATTTCTATCTTCACTGCCTCAAGAACTTCCCCCACACTCACAACTGACTCTTCCTCACTCCTACAAGATGTTATTCCTCCTTGCCCTATACACGAAATCACAGCTTACCTATCTTCATCAACATTTAACAATTTCTCAAAATATTCCCTCCATCTTCCTGATACCTCTAACTCTCCATTTAATAACTCTCCTCTATTTTTAACTGTCAAATCCATTTGTTCTCTATGCTTCCTCAACTTATTAATCTCACTCCAAAACTTTTTCCAATTTTCAACAAAATTTGTTGATAACATCTCACCCACTCTCTCATTTGCTCTCTTTTTGGACTGCTTTGCCACTCTTTTAACCTCTCTTTTTCTCTCCATATACTCTTCCCTCTCATATGCTAACTTTTTCTCCCTTACATCATCATTCCACCAATCGCTCTTCTTCCCTCCCGCACCTACTTTCTTGTAACCACAAACGTCTGCTGAACACTCTAACACTACATTCTTAAACCTACCACATAACCTATACTCTCACTAGCCCATCTATCCTCCAGTAGTTGTTTATATCTTACCATAACTGCCTCCTCTTTTAGTTTATACACCCTCACCTCTCACTTGCTGCTTCTATTTTCCTTGTATCCCATCTACCTTTTACTCTCACTGTAGCTACAACTAGAAAGTGATCTGATATATCTGTGGCCCCTCTATAAACATTTACATCCTAAAGTCTACTCAACAGTCTTTTGTCTACCAGTACATAGTCCAGCAAACTACTGTCATTACACCCTACATCATATCTTGTATACTTATTTATCCTCTTTTTCTTAAAATTCATATTAACTATAAACCCCTTTCTATACATAGTTCAATCAAAGGGCTCCCATTATCATTTACACCTGGCACCCCAAACTTACCCACCACACCCTCTCTAAATGTTTCTCCAACTTTAGCATTTAGGTCTCCTACCACAATTACTCTCTCACTTAACATCTCCCAAAATCTCTCTCTCTCCTTTACACTCCTCTCTTCTCCAGGTACATACACGCTTATTATGACCCACTTTTCACATCCGACCCTTATTTTAATCCACATAATCCTTGAATTTACACATGTACATTCCCTCTTCTCCTTCCATAACTGGTCCTTCGAACAATTATGTAAGTGTATTTTTGTAAGTGCTTTTGTAAGTGTATTTTTGGGGGTCTGAAACGGATTAATCTAATTTACATTATTTCTTATGGGAACAAATTCGTTCAGTAACGGCACTTGAACAGCATTCTGGAACGAATTATGGCCGAAACTCGGGGCACCAGTGTAGTTGTGAAAATATTTTCAGTAGTACATAACATCAGTAATAGTGCTGTATATAAGAGCAAACATGGTGTTAATGGAAACATGGCATTATTCAGCACAATTAGAAATATTTCAGTTAATAATTAAATAGCTCATTAAGTACAGTTTCAAAAATGTTAACCTTGTTGATATATTTCAGAAAGCACTATGAAGGCCTCACTGCGGCGATGTTCAGATCCACTCCGATGTCAGCACCTCTGGGATGCAATCACCACTATTCGCAATCACAAGCAGCTACCGTCATTTGACAGAATCCGACGCTATATGAGTCGGATGCATAACATGAAGTCTGGTAAGGACTATATAAAATTCATTTACAATGGAAGTGAGAGTAAATGGTGAAGAAAAGTCCAACAACAGTATAAATGATAAAGACTTAAGTTGAATTTGAATATTGATCATAGATAAATCAAAGAGGTAATCATATTAGGCAAACCATGAAAAAGATAACCCAGTCTCCCTCAAATTCTTCACCCCCTCAGGAAGAAATTAACTTTTTCAGACAGCTATAGTAATACAACACGCTTCATATGGAAAGTCCTAAAACCAGAGGGGTCACTATTTATTTTTTATTTATTAACACATCGGCCGATTCCCACCAATGCAGGGTGGCCCGAAAAAGAAAAACTTTCATTATCATTCACTCCATCACTGTCTTGCCAGAGGGGGGCTTTACACTACAGTTATAAAACTGCAACATTAACACCCCTCCTTCAGAGTGCAGACACTGTTATAAAATGCTTCTCATCCAATAAAATTTGGGGAGTTATTTTCTACTCTATGATGTGTCAACCTTGCTCACCCAATCTTACAACATGATTCCAGGCAGGCAGGCAGGCAGGCAGGCAATTTACTGGCGCTTCTTCTATACTCTCGCTTATCTCTGTGTGAACAAGTGCTTCACCAAAATGTGTTAGAATCTCCTTTAAATCTACAATCACTGCGACAATATAGAAATGGAATTAATCAGTGTTTCATGTGAGATAGTCAAATTATTGTAAAAATAACTGCAATTGGTAAGAGGTTCAGAATAACAATACCTTCATCAAAAAACTTACCTTGTCAGAAATAGAACAGGCCTCAGGTTCTATTCATCAGTCCAACTCTAATCAGTTTTTTTACTCCATTGTTTGTCTTCTACTAAGGCAGGGGGACCTGAAGAAAGGAAATGCTTTCACCTTCATTTACATATTCAGTTACTGTCTTGCCAGAAGTGTGTTGACATCACAATTCAGGCTCCCTCTTTCAGAGTGGAGACATGACCCTTCCCACCTCTAAGACTCAAATTTGGCTAACCAGTCTCATTGAATTTCTTCATAGATGTTACCATGCTCACACTCCAACAACACGTCATTCCACAGCAAGAAATGAATCTAATATTCCTTGACTCGTGTATACTTGTATATACCGGTGTGTACATTGTCTAACTCTTGTGGTGCTGTTAACAAATTTACAGAAGCCAAGAACATTTTTAAACATACATAAACTATTTATAAAAGTGAAGACCCATCTAAAATCATTAACTATAGGCTGATTTCCAACTTGCCATTACTATCTAAAATATTTGAAAAGTTAAATACACAAGTGATATGAGAACACAAAAATTGTTGATCTAAGAAAAGCTTTTGATACAGAGGGTTACAACATCCTGCTCCAGACAACATAACCTCATTCCCAGTATTCAAAGAGCTGTAGCTATGTACAAAATATGCACACATACTGGTGTACATATTCAGTGTATATGACACTCAATACAATTTTTTTTTTTTTTTCAACAAGTCGGCCGTCTCCCACCGAGGCAGGGTGACCCAAAAAAGAAAGAAAATCCCCAAAAAGAAAATGCTTTCATCATCATTCAACACTTTCACCAAACTCACACATTATCACTGTTTTTGCAGAGGTGCTCAGAATACAACAGTTTAGAAGCATATACGTATAAAGATGCACAACATATCCCTCCAAACCCCTCCTTTAAAGTGCAGGCATTGTACTTCCCATTTCCAGGACTCAAGTCCTACTATATGAAAATAACCGGTTTCCCTGAATCCCTTCACTAAATATTACCCTCCTCACACTCCAACAGATCGTCAGGTCCCAAGTACCATTCGTCTCCATTCACTCCTATCTAACACGCTCACACACGCTTGCTGGAAGTCCAAGCCCCTCACCCACAAAACCTCCTTTACCCCCTCTCTCCAACCCTTTCGAGGACGACCCCTACCTCGCCTTCCTTCCCCTATAGATTTATATGCTTTCCATGTCATTCTATTTTGATCCATTCTCTCTAAATGACCAAACCACCTAACAACCCCTCTTCTGCCCTCTGACTAATACTTTTATTAACTCCACACCTTTTCCTAATTTCCACACTCCGAATTTTCTGCATAATATTTACACCACACATTGCCCTTAGACAGGACATCTCCACTGCCTCCAACCATCTCCTCGCTGCTGCATTTACCACCCAGGCTTCACACCCATATAAGAGTGTTGGTACTACTATACTTTCATACATTCCCTTCTTTGCCTCCATAGATAACGTTTTTTGACTCCACATATACCTCAACGCGCCACTCACCGTTTTTCCCTCATCAATTCTATGATTAACCTCATCCTTCATAAATCCATCCGCCGACACGTCAACTCCCAAGTATCTGAAAACATTCACTTCTTCCATACTCCTCCTCCCCAATTTGATATCCAATTTTTCTTTATCTAAATCATTTGATACCCTCATCACCTTACTCTTTTCTATGTTCACTTTCAACTTTCTACCTTTGCACACATTCCCAAACTCATCCACTAACCTTTGCAATTTTTCTTTAGAATCTCCCATAAGCACAGTATCATCAGCAAAAAGTAACTGTGTCAATTCCCATTTTGAATTTGATTCCCCATAATTTAATCCCACCCCTCTCCCGAACAACCTAGCATTTACTTCTTTTACAACCCCATCTATAAATATATTAAACAACCATGGTGACATTACACATCCCTGTCGAAGACCTACTTTTACCAGGAAGTAGTCTCCCTCTCTTCTACACACCCTAACCTGAGCCTCACTATCCTCATAAAAACTCTTTACAGCATTTAGTAACTTACCACCTATTCCATATACTTGCAACATCTGCCACATTGCTCCTCTATCCACTCTATCATATGCCTTTTCTAAATCCATAAATGCAATAAAAACTTCCCTACCATTATCTAAATACTGTTCACATATATGCTTCAATGTAAACACTTGATCTACACATCCCCTACTCACTCTGAAAGCTCCTTGCTCATCCGCAATCCTACATTCTGTCTTACCTCTAATTCTTTCAATTATAACCCTACTGTACACTTTTCCTGGTATACTCAGTAAACTTCTTCCTCTATAATTTTTATAATCTCTTTTGACCCCTTTCCCTTTATATAAGGGACTATACATGCTCTCTGCCAATCCCTAGGTACCTTCCCCTCTTTCATACATTTATTAAACAAAAGTACCAACCACTCCAACACTATATCCTCTCCTCCTTTTAACATTTCTGTCATGATCCCATCAGTTCCAGCTGCTTTACCCCCTTTCATTCTACATAATGCCTCACGTACCTCCCCCACACTTACATTCTGCTCTTCTTCACTCCTAAAAGATGGTATACCTCACTGAACAGTGCATGAAATTACTGCCTCCCTTTCTTCCTCAACATTTAAAAGTTCCTCAAAATATTCTCGCCATCTACCTAATACCTCCCTCTCCCCATCTACTAACTCCCCTACTCTGTTTTTAACTGACAAATTCATACTTTCCCTAGGCTTTCTTAACTTGTTTAACTCACTCCAAATTTTTTTCTTATTTTCATTAAAATTTCTTGACAGTGCCTCTCCCACTATCATCTGCTCTCCTTTTGCACTCTCTCACCACTCTCTTCACCTTTCTTTTACTCTCCATATACTCTGCTCTTCTTATAACACTTCTGCTTTGTAAAAACCTCTCATAAGCTAACTTTTTCTCTTTTATCACACCCTTTACTTCATCATTCCACCAATCACTCCTCTTTCCTCCTGCCCCCACCCTCCTATAACCACAAACTTCTGCCCCACATTCTAATACTGTACTGCATTTTTAAAACTATTCCAACCCTCTTCAACCCCCCCACTACTCATCTTTGCACTAGCCCACCTTTCTGCCAATAGTCGCTTATATCTCACCCGAACTTTCTCCTCCCTTAGTTTATACACTTTCACCTCTCTCTTACTTGTTGTTGCCACCTTCCGCTTGTCCCATCTACCTCTTACTCTAACTGTAGCTACAACTAAATAATGGTCTGATATATCAGTTGCCCCTCTATAAATATGTACATCCTGGAGCCTACCCATCAACCTTTTATCCACCAATACATAATCTAATAAACTACTTTCATTACGTGCTACATCATACCTTGTATATTTATTTATCCTCTTTTTCATAAAATATGCATTACTTATTACCAAATCTCTTTCTACACATAGCTCAATTAAAGGCTCCCCATTTACATTTACCCCTGGCACCCCAAATTTACCTACTACTCCCTCCATAACATTTTTACCCACTTTAGCATTGAAATCCCCAACCACCATTACTCTCACACTTGATTCAAAACTCCCCACGCATTCACTCAAAATTTCCCAAAATCTCTCTCTCTCCTCTACACTTCTCTCTTCTCCAGGTGCATACACGCTTACTATAACCCACTTTTCACATCCAATCTTTATTTTACTCCACATAATCCTTGAATTAATACATTTATAGTCCCTCTTTTCCTGCCATAGCTTATCCTTCAACATTATTGCTACTCTTTCTTTAGCTCTAACTCTATTTGAAACCCCTGACCTAATCCCATTTATTCCTCTCCACTGAAACTCTCCTACCCCCTACATCTTTATTTCACTTAAAGTCAGGACATCCAGCTTCTTCTCATTCATAACATCCACAATCATCTCTTTCTTATCATTTGCACAACATCCATGCACATTCAGACTTCCCACTTTGACAATTTTCTTCTTATTATTATTTTTAGTAATCTTTACAGGAAAAGGGGTTACTAGCTCATTGTTCCCGGCATTTACAACACATTTACATTTACAACATTTACAACACGCATGTCTTACGGAGGAAAGATTCTTATTCCACTTCCCCATGGATATAAAAGGAAAAGTAATAAGACCAAGAACTATTAAGATAAAATCAAGGAAAACTCAGATGAGTGTGCATAAATAAATGTGTACATGTATGTGTAGTGTGACCTAAGTGTAAGTAGAAGTAGCAAGACATACCTGTAATCTTGCATATTTATGAGACTTATGAGACAGACAAAAGACACCAGCAATCCTACCATCATGTAAAACAATTACAGGCTTTCGTTTTACACTCACTTGGCACGACGGTAGTACCTCCCTGGGTGGTTGCTGTCTACCAACCTACTACCTATAACAAATTTTTTACCTCAGCAAAAACAAATTATGAAGAACTATAACAGATCATATAGACATAATACTCGAAATAAATATTATTTTTTTTTTTTTTATTATTATCACACTGGCCGATTCCCACCAAGGCAGGGTGGCCCGAAAAAGAAAAACTTTCACCATTATTCACTCCATCACTGTCTTGCCAGAAGGGTGCTTTACACTACAGTTTTTAAACTGCAACATTAACACCCCTCCTTCAGAGTGCAGGCACAGTACTTCCCATCTCCAGGACTCAAGTTCGGCCTGCCGGTTTCCCTGAATCCCTTCATAAATGTTACTTTGCTCACACTCCAACAGCACGTCAAGTATTAAAAACCATTCATCTCCATTCACTCCTATCAAACACGCTCACGCACGCCTGCTGGAAGTCCAAGCCCCTCGCACACAAAACCTCCTTTACCCCCTCCCTCCAACCTTTCCTAGGCCGACCCCTACCCCGCCTTCCTTCCACTACAGACTGATACACTCTTGAAGTCATTCTGTTTCGCTCCATTCTCTCTACATGTCCGAACCACCTCAACAACCCTTCCTCAGCCCTCTGGACAACAGTTTTGGTAATCCCGCACCTCCTCCTAACTTCCAAACTACGAATTCTCTGCATTATATTCACACCACATATTGCCCTCAGACATGACATCTCCACTGCCTCCGGCCTTCTCCTCGCTGCAACATTCATCACCCATGCTTCACACCCATATAAGAGCGTTGGTAAAACTATACTCTCATACATTCCCCTCTTTGCTTCCAAGGACAAAGTTCTTTGTCTCCACAGACTCCTAAGTGCACCACTCACCCTTTTCTCCTCATCAATTCTATGATTCACCTCATCCTTCATAGACCCATCCGCTGACATGTCTACTCCCAAATATCTGAATACATTCACCTCCTCCATACTCTCTCCCTCCAATCTGAAATCCAATCTTTCATCACCTAATCTTTTTGTTATCCTCATAACCTTACTCTTTCCTGTATTCACTTTTATTTTTCTTCTTTTGCAAACCCTACCAAATTCATCCACCAATCTCTGCAACTTCTCTTCAGAATCTCCCAAGAGCACAGTGTCATCAGCAAAGAGCAACTGTGACAACTCCCACTTTATGTGTGATTCTTTATCTTTTAACTCCACGCCTCTTGTCAAGACCCTCGCATTTACTTCTCTTACAACCCCATCTATAAATATATTAAACAACCACGGTGACATCACACATCCTTGTCTAAGGCCTACTTTTACTGGGAAATAATTTCCCTCTTTCCTACATACTCTAACTTGAGCCTCACTATCCTCGTAAAAACTCTTTACTGCTTTCAGTAACCTACCTCCTACACCATACACCTGCAACATCTGCCACATTGCCCCCCTATCCACCCTGTCATATGCCTTTTCCAAATCCATAAATGCCACAAAGACCTCTTTAGCCTTATCTAAATAAATATCTCTCTTTGATATTCTACATATTTTGTGAAGGGATTCAGGGAAACTGGTTAGCTGAACTTGAGTCCTGGAAATGGGAAGTATACTGCCTGCACTTTAAAGGAGGGGTTTGGGATTTTGGCAGTTTGGAGGGACTTCTAAACTGTCATATCTGAGCACCTCTACAAAGACAGTAATTATGTATGAGTGATAGTGAAAGTGTTGAATTATGATGAAAGTTTTTTCTTTCTTTTTGGGTTTTTCTTTCTCTTTGAGCCACCCTGCCTCGGTGGGAAATGGCCAGCGTGTTAAAAAAAAAATAACTCCACTTGAGTAAACACTGTGCAAACCAAAGGACCCAAAATTTGAAACAACCTACCTTAAGGATAAAAAAAAAAAAATACTGTTTCCCAATAGTTCAAAGACTCAAAAAAAAAAAAAAAAAAAAAAACATTTTTTGAATTTGGTGTAATGCTTCATGTAATGGCCACAAGCAGTCACTATGTCATTTTTATCTTAAACTGCTACCTTACTCAATTTTTACCACTTCATTTTAATATAGACCACCTGCTGAGACCTAAACCACCACTTTTTTTTTTAACACTCTGGCCACCTTTCACCAAGGTAGGGTGAAGCAACAAAGAAGAAACACTTTTACTTATTCAATCATTGTCTTGCCAGAGGGTCACCAACATCACAGTTCAGATGACCCTTCTGACTGCAACATCCTCACCCCTTTTTTGAAATGCAGGCATTATACTTCCCACCTCCAGGACTCGAGTTCAGCTAACTGGTTTCCCTGAATCCCTTCTTAGATGTTACTTTATTCCAACTTCAACATCAAATCATAAAAACTGTTTGCCTTCACTCACTCCTATCTAACACACAGAAACCTGCATGAGCTGTAACCCCAAATTCTTTAAACCCGTATTCTTCCCTCAACTCCAGTTCTTGTTCATTTCCACCTTCCCCTATCTCCCTCCACCATTTATTTCATTTTCCATGTGCTGTACTAGTAACTCCAGCTCTGCTGAAATAAAACCTTTGATGATATTGTCATTGCTTGATGATATTGTCATTGCCCTACTAAAGCCTCCCACCTCAGGCTGACAAATTTCCAAAGTGTGTATGTGTCCCATGCTGCGTGATGGGCTATGACAGGGAAACAAAGCCGTCTTTTGTTCCCACTGTGTAACTGTCATGTAAAATAGGGTAGTAGCATACTGCTGTTGTATCCAGCTTTGCTAAATAATAAAAAAAAATCTGTTTTGCCTCTTCTTTGTAATGCTAAATGACCCTTATGAAGTTTAGTGCTTTTCATAAATATAATACTACAGTAGTATATTTACTCTGTGCCTTAGTGTGCTGTGAATCAAGATGTCCGTGTGTTCTTTACATCCAGTTTTATTAGCTGCAGTTATCAATAGTATACCTGGAGTATACCTGGAGAGGGTTTCGGGGGTCAGTGCCCCCGTGGCCTGGTCTGTGACCAGACCTTGTACTAAGGAAAAACTAGTTCTAACCCAGGCTGTCAGATTTTTTTGTAAATTAGTAGAAGGCATTACTTTTTCTTCTTTTTTACTCTTTGAATTCTGTTTAACAAATTATTATTATTATTATTGTTATTATTATTATTATTATTATTAGTAGTAGTAGTAGTAGTAGTAGTAGTAATAGTAGCAGTAGTAGTACGTATAATGTTGTTGCTTTTGTGTTTGCATTCATTTTAGTTTTTATTATTATTATTATTATTATTATTATTATTAATAGTAATACCTTTTTATTGATGATGCATTGATTTCAACAGATGAGGTGGAGAAGCATCTTGAAGAATGTGCCAGTGATAACCTTATTGCTGTTACACGCAAGGTGGGCCAGAAAGGCTCCAAAGTTGGCATCGAGCAAGAGGGGTTCAGGTTGCCCACACCACCAGTAAGTCCTCTCATTTATTTTATTTATTTATTTATTTATTTATTTTATGTCTTTGCAAACAGTACATTGAGATTTTGCATTTATAATAGTGGGTTGCAATGCAAAGAGAGCCTCTATTATGTTTAGGCATTATGGGCCAACTTAACTTTATTGGCCCACAGACTACTTAACACTAAGGATTATATCATAGTTGTACAGTAAGATAGTAATTATTTCATAATTGTACAGTAGATTATTATAAGTGAATCAAAATTTGTATAAGACAAAAGATATATTCATATATTCAAAAATGCTTCTTGTGAAAACAATGATTCAATTATATTCCTGTCAACAATGGATAAAAGGTTCAAAGTGATTGTTGAAGTTATGATGCGGGAGTACATAAGTATGTGTGTACTGAGTATTTAGCGTTTAGTCTAGTCTGATTAAGTGACTTTTGAGAAGAGTCTTAAATTGATTTTCAGATTGGGTTACTTTAATATCTTCTGGTAATGAATTCCGTATTTTGGGGCCCTTTATGTGCATAGAGTTTTTACACAGTGTGATATGGACATGAGGTATATCAAAAAGTGATCTGTGTCTTGTGTTGTGGTCATGTGTCCTGTTTAGGTTGGTGAGGAAAAGTTTGAGTGGGGGGTTTATATTTGCGTGTATTGTTCTGTATATGTAGTAGGCACATGAATAAGTATGGATGTTCTTAATGGTGAGCAGATTCAGACTTGAAAATTGGTGGAGTATGCTGGCAGGAGTGGGAATTTGTTATCATTCCTACTTCTGCCTTTTGCTGGGTTATTAGGGGTTTTAGGTGATTGGATGTTGTTAATCTCCATGCACAAATTCCATATGTAAGATAAGGGTATATGAGTGAATGGTACAGTGCCAGGAGAGCTGATTGTGGAACATAGTACCTTATCTTTGATAGTATGCCTACAGTCTTGGAGATTTTCTTGGTGATTTGTTGTGTGTGTGTCCGGAACTTAAGGCTACTGTCAAGGTGGATATCTAGGAATTTTCCCTCTGTGAGTCTTGTGACTGATGATCCGTTTAGCATTATGTTAATTGGATCATTTGCAGCTTTGTTTCCAAACTGAATGAAATAGGTTTTATCAGTGTTCAGGGTAAGTTTGTTAGTCATCGTCCAGGCAGATATTTTCTGTAATTCGGCATTGACTGTGTTTGGGTGGGAAAAGACATATGTAGTGTCATCTGCAAATAATATGGGTTTGAGTAGCTATGATGCATTTGGTAGATCATTGATGTAGATGAGAAAGAGGAGTGGTCCAAGGACACTTCCTTGTGGTACTCCTACTGTGATTGGTTGGGTGAAAGAGTTTGCATCATTTGCATACACATATAGAGTTCTGTTACCAAGGTATGATTTTAGGTAGTTGAGGGAGTGGCCTCTGATACCATAGTGCGTTAATTTGGAGTACAGCATTTCATGGTCGACTGTATCGAAAGCTTTACGTAAATCAATGAAAATACCCGGCGGGCCTCTTTCTTTTCGAGTGCGGTTATTACAACCCAGGATTCCAAATGGCCTGTTACCCCGGGTGTAATGGGAGCAAATAAACACAGTAGAAAAAGTTTAGACTTATATTATCCTTCACCAATTTATAACAGCAATATGTACACTATGTACAGTGATAAGTACGTGTATTGTGCACTCCACGGTAAGCAAAGCAGAAATAGAAGCCACAAGATAGCAGACCGTGCTTCAACCAGCTCTAGAATGGGAATGACAAGGGCAGACAGGAGAGCGGTACCCACATAACCTCTGCGATTGCCAAAACCATCTTCTTATTGGCTAGAACCTGGTCACTAGTTGAACGACGGGGCCCCATCATCAACTCTTAGCAACCTGGTTCGCTGGTTGGGGGAGATAGCCTGTAAATGAGGGTGTGTACATGCGCCGAATAAAGGTTACGTACTCTTTGCATGCCACACCCCCACCCCGAGAAGGCTCAGGATTAGGCTGCCACCTCCCAGTGGTAACCGTGCCACCATGGCACAAAATAATGGGACCGCCTTTCCTCTCCACCATCCAACTCTTAGATAGAGCTCAGCTTTTCTTGTGACCAAAAGCCAAACCCTAAACTTAGAGTGAGACAGCAGTCAGACAGGCTAGCATAGGTCCAAGATACAGGCGGACGGTAGCCCGCATCCCCTCACTAAAAAAAAAACCCCACACCAGGGGATAAAAAAAAAGAGCATGAAAAGGGGTTACCACAAATAACATCCTAACCTAAATAAAATATTATACTCTAGATAAAGAATCTGCCAACATATTTTCTTTGCCGGCAATATATTTAATGGACAGATTTTAGGGTTGCAGCCTTAGCGTCCAGCGCATAAGCCTTGTGTTGTGGTTCTTCATGGCTTGGAGATATACTAGAGGATTGTGATCACTGTAGACTGTGACCACCTGCGATGTCTGGCCCACATAAACATCGAAATGCTCTAAAGCCAGTACCAGCGCGAGGGCTTCTTTTTCAATGGTAGAGTAAGCCCTCTGATGTGGCTGGAACTTGGCTGAAAAGTATGCTACAGGCTGCAACTCGTTGTTCCCGATTTGTAATAGTACTGCCCCAACCCCAGACTCACAAGCATCAACCTGTAATGAAAAAGGTTTGGAGAAGTCTGGAGACAAGAGAATGGGTGCAGTGCACAATAGTCTTTTTGCTTTATTAAAAGCAGTGTTACAGTCTGAGGTCCAATTAAAGGGAACTTTTTGACTGGTAAGAGAGGTAAGAGGGGCTACAATATCTGAGAAATTCTTACAGAATCTTCTGTAAAATCCTATCATGCCTAGGAAACGTTGAAGAGATTTCCTATCATGAGGAACTGGATAATCTTTAATAGAAAGAACTTTAGCAAGTTTAGGTGCAACTTTACCACTACCTACTTCATGGCCTAGAAAAGTGACAGTGGCCTGTCCAAAGGAAGATTTAGATAAATTAACTGTTAAATGGGAACTCTTAAAGGTCTCAAACAGAGCCTTAAGTCTAATTAGGTGTTGATCCCAAGTATCAGACACCACAACAATATCATCTAGGTACGCTGCCGTGCCTTCAAGTCCTTTAATAGCCTGATGGATAAGTTTCTGGAATGAAGAGGGGGAATTTTTCATTCCGAAGGGTGTAACTGTGTATTGATAATGTCCTCCTGGAATTACGAAGGCAGAGATTTCCTTCGCCTTATCTGTCAAAGGTACCTGATAGTAGCCTTTAAGGAGATCTAATTTGGACACAAAAGTCGCCTTACCCACAAAGTCAATTACGTCATCCAGACGAGGAAGAGGGTAAGCATCTGTAATTGTGACCTCGTTCACCTTACGGTAGTCTGTACACATACGAAACCCTCCATCAGCCTTCTTCACAAGGATGCACGGTGAAGCCCATGGACTAGACGACTCCTCCACTAAACCATGCTTTAACAAAAATTCTACTTCCTGCTGAAGTAGCCTTTGCTTTTCAGGATTAGCTCTGTAGGGGGAGAGTTTAATTGGTTTAGAGTTTCCCACATCTACATCATGGTAACCTAACGTACATTTTTTCGGCACATCCGAAAAAATATTAGGATATGACTGTAGAAGCTCAGTTAAATTTGTTGCTTGCGTTTCAGATAATCTCTCCATTAAAGGGCTAGGATCCTTGAGGAGGACAGAATTTGAAAGTTTAATATTAATTTCAGAGATAGAGTGCAAAGAGTCAGAGTTGTCCTCAGAGGTAGAGGACAGAGTCATTACTGGGACTTTATCTGGTGTATGGAAGTACTTTAACTGATTAATGTGGTAAGTTTTAGATTTTGAGGTCTTATCAATGGGAGCTACCACATAATTTACATCAGATAATCTACTTACAATCTGCATAGGTCCCGTAAATCTAGCTTTCAAGGTGTGGCCAGGTATAGGTTCCTGCACCAACACCTTGTCTCCTGGATGGAAGGAGCGGAATTGTGCACTTCTGTCATACCTCTGTTTCATCTTGCTTTGAGCTGTCTTTAGGTTAGCCTTGGCTAACTGACGTGCCACCTGCAACCTTGAAGACGGATTGTAGAGTGTTGAACTAACATCTTCTCCCATCCATCCTTCTTTGAGCACCCGAAGAGGACCTCGTACATTGTGCCCAAAGATCAGCTCAAAAGGACTATACCCTGTAGACTCTTGCACCGTTTCTCGTACTGAGAACAGCAACAAAGGTAGTGATTCATCCCAGTCTGTAGGGAAGTGCATGCAAAAACTTCTCATCATTGTTTTTAATGTCTGGTGGAATCTTTCCAAGGCGCCTTGGGACTGAGGATGATAGGCAGTGGATAAGTTGTGGATTATCCCTAACCTAGTTAATACTTCCCTAAATGCTTTGGCAGTGAAGTTAGTACCTTGATCACTTTGAATAGTTTTAGGAATGCCAAAACAAGAAATGAATTTTGTTAAAGCTTTGAGAATAGCTTTAGTATTAATACTACGCATGGGAATTGCTTCAGGGTATCTGGTTACTTTATCCATAATCGTAAATAAATACTGATTTCCAGATTTTGACCTAGGTAGTGGACCTACACAATCTATAATTAAATCTGCAAAAGGTTCTCCATCAGCAGGTATAGGTTGGAGAGGTGCAGGTTTAATGGAATGTCCAGGTTTTCCAACTTGCTGACATTCTCGGCAACACCTAATATGATTCTTCACATCTTTCTTTAATTTTGGCCAATAAAATTCTTTTGTGATTCTATACAAGGTTTTTGTAATTCCTAAGTGACCTCCTAATGACGTATTATGAGCTATATTTAATATTTGAGGTCTATACTTTGTTGGAACCACTAACCTGTTAAACAATTGCTGGCCCTCTATCTCCTTACCAGTCTCAGTGCAGATCAAATAATTGTTTTTAACTTCATACTTGACCGGATGACCCAAAGAGGATTTACCCATGGCTGCCTCAAAAGCGAATTTTAAAGAAGGGTCCTTTCGTTGTTCCTCCCGGAAGGACAGTCCCTCGGGCATGGAAACAGAGACATCTGGCAATCCTGCAACCTGGGAATAGGAAGGCTTGATCGGGGTCTGTTCACTTGATTTACGAGGCTCCGGCCGGTGTGCCTCGTAAAACAACGTGGCTATTCCGAGATCGGAGTCGTCCAAGGATAGGTCAACGTTCTCTCCAGACAACCCTTGGGATGTTGCCCGAGTTATGGCCAACACCGGAGAAGAATTAATCATTATAGGTTCAGGACACGAACTAACAGTAGTAATGTTATTACCCAGTAATAACACTGCATCTTTCATGGGGAATCCTTTTGAGACACCTACAGTCAAGTACCCAGTGTAATATTTGCACTGTACATAAATTTTATGCAAAGGAACAGAATATATAGCTCCTCCAAATGCTTCCAATAAAACAGAGGAATTCAAAGAAGTATTCTCTGAAAGGGGTAATATTCCCTCTCTTACAAGTGAGCAATATGCTCCAGTATCTCTAAAGGTCTTTACCTTAGTTGTTTCTGAGTTTTCCTGAAGGGAAATAAGACTTTTGCAATAATAAGGGGCCATACCTTTTTCTACTTCTCTAGGGGACATGTTACTAGGGATATTAGAGATTTTCCCAATGGGTTGGGGTTTATGGGGGCAGTTGGAACTGATGTGACCTACTTTATTGCACCTGAAGCAGACGACAGGCTTGCCCTTTACTCCCTGTTGACGTTGCAAATGGTGTCGTTCTGGCTGGTGTCTCTCTGGATACTGTTGTCGAGATGCACCATGAGTAGTTTGCCTCTCCGCAGGTGGACCATATGTTGAGAAGCGTTGCTCACCAGGTGACTTGGTTGGCTGACGTAGACGTTCTCCCTCCGGCTGGCACTTCATTCTCCAAGGTTGACGATCTCTGCTGATGCCAGGCTGTTGAAAAGAGAGACGGGACCGCTCGGACAAGGAGCGGTTAGTTTCGAAGGTATCAGCCAACCTGGCTGCCTCCAATGTAGTGGTTAAGTCACGATCCTGCAGAAAGACTCGAACCTCTGGTCCCACAGACTCCAGCAGGTTATCAATCAGAATAAGCTGCACCAGCTCCTCAAAGGTAGAGACACCACTTCCTTTATACCAGCTGGTAAAAGCTTTGGTTTGCTGTCTCACAAAGTCGACTAGGGATTGACCAAGCTGTCATCTGCCCAATTTGAAACTCTTGCGGTATTTGGCTGGGATACACGTATATGCTCCCAACACTGTGGTCTTCACTACTTGATAATCAGAAAATTCAACGTCATTTAATACTGACGTGAATTCTTGTGCCTTACCCAATAATGCTGTATGAACCAACGATGCCCAATGCTGTTCCGGACACCTCAAGACTCGAGCCTGATTTTCGAAGCTTTCGAAAAATTGCTCTGGTTCGGCCTCATTGAAGCGGGGAACAAACTGTACTGCTTTCTGTAAACTAAAATTATTTACAGAATGCGAAAACTGCCTCCTTTCTCTTTCCCTATCAAATTCTTCCCTTGCGAATGCTCTCTGTTCCCTAGTTTGCTCAAGATTGATTTTTGCCAGCTCAAGTGCCAACGACGCTGATTCACCCTGAGACAACCCAGCTGCACTATACTGACCATTTTGCTCCGTAGGTGTATCATCTTCCTCCTGCGAGAACATAGTAGCTTTTGCCCTAGCTCCCGTAGAGGGAGGAGTCTGATGTGCCATCTCTTCTTCTATAAGTTTGTCAGCAATCAGTGAACGCAGTTGTGCAGCTGTGAGAGTGCGTTTGTATGTAATGCCAATGGAACGAGCAATTTGCCAACAACGCTGTAGGGACAATTTAGGTAGGTTATGCAAAGTATATGCCGACACCAGACGTCTGACTCGTCTAGGTGGCATAAGTTATTCGCTATGCACAGTACGATTGCAGAATACCCCAACGTAACACGTTAATTTGCAGAACACGCTTAGCTATGCACAGTACGATTGCAGAATACGCATACAAGCAAAGCTGACTGCAAAATTCTCCACACCGAACAGGCTAGTAACAACTGACACGCAAAATTTGTAAAGGAATGCCAGACAGCAAGCTGCACAATGTTCCTGCTACGAGCTTCACCCTAAGCTCAACCGTTTCTCTAAGTCCAGCTCAACTCTCGGACAGGCTACCCATATTACAACCCAGGATTCCAAATGGCCTGTTACCCCGGGTGTAATGGGAGCAAATAAACACAGTAGAAAAAGTTTAGACTTATATTATCCTTCACCAATTTATAACAGCAATATGTACACTATGTACAGTGATAAGTATAGTGCACTCCACGGTAAGCAAAGCAGAAATAGAAGCCACAAGATAGCAGACCGTGCTTCAACCAGCTCTAGAATGGGAATGACAAGGGCAGACAGGAGAGCGGTACCCACATAACCTCTGCGATTGCCAAAACCATCTTCTTATTGGCTAGAACCTGGTCACTAGTTGAACGACGGGGCCCCATCATCAACTCTTAGCAACCTGGTTCGCTGGTTGGGGGAGATAGCCTGTAAATGAGGGTGTGTACATGCGCCGAATAAAGGTTACGTACTCTTTGCATGCCACAGCGGTATATATTAGTTCTAGCATGTGTATGATAGCATCATTTGTGCTTTTATTATTCCTGAATCCAAACTGACAAGGGTTTAATATGTTGTGTGAGACGAGGTAGGAATAGATCCATCTATGAATTAATTTTTCAAAGATTTTAGAGAGAAGTGGTAAGTTAGATATTGGTCTATAGTTATTCAAGTCAGCTTGGTCACCTCCTTTGTGGATCGGAGTGACCCTCGCTATTTTGAGGATTGTTGGGAAGGTAGATGATTCAATGGATTTGTTAAAGAGCGTTGCAATAATTGGTGACAATACTTGAGAAGCTTTTTTGTACATAAAAGCAGGCAAGTTGTTTATGTCCCCTGCCTTGTTTTTAAGGGTGTTCATGATGAGCGTAACCTCTATGGGGTTGGTTGGAGCTAGGAATAGCATATTTGGGTAGGTACCTATGAGGTAGTCTGATGGACAGGTGTTTGCGCTTGGTATTTTGTTCGCTAGATTTTTTCCTGTGGTGGAGAAGAAAACATTGAGTCTGTTCGCTGTTTCAGTAGGTGTGAGTAGGGGTTCATCTGATTTTGTTAGTTTGATTGTTTTGTTTTTGGATAACTTTTTAGTTCTAAGAATTTCAGATAGAGTTTTCCAGTTTTTTTTTTCATATTACCTTTGATACCAGATGACAATATATTCCTCATTTTAAGTGGGTGTCCTACATTTAGAAAACAATGTACGGTTAGATGGGACCACACAGTGCATCATGGGTAACAATGACTTGTCAGGGCATGTCAACAGGACATGTCAACAATCTGTTGGGTAGTGATCTGTTATGCTAGCTATAATTATTCCTGATTTAACTGAGGCATTTATGTTTGTTCTAATTTTATCAAGTGTAGAAACCATTGTATCAGTGATTCTTGTAGGTTTAGTAATTGCGAGAATTTATATATATATATATAATTTATATATAATTTATATATATGTTGTGATGGTATTGATAGATTATAATTAAATGAAGTTCATAAATTTTAATTTGGAAATAGATGAATACTGTAGCTAGCTTGTAAAAGAAGTGGAGATAAATGGTATAAAGCGGAAAAGGAGACAGATTCAGTATAATGCAATCCTTTATTGACAACGTTTTGCCCACACATTGGGCTTATCAAGTCACAAACAAATCTATCTAGGCAGAGAGGATGTGCATATATATATGAGGAACATAATGCTGTGAAGGGTCAAGTGAGGAATGCTGAAATTGATGGCTGAGAAGAGATTGGATTTCAGAAGGACCTGCCAGGCATGGGCCAGTAGGCTTGTTGTTTGAAAGATAATAATGAAGTTTCCCACAACCATTAACTACAGAGATGCAAGGCTCGTGTCCAGGGAAGAAGACACCCAGAAATGCAGGATCTTGGAATCATCACTCGTCTGCATATCCAATAATTTCAGCCAAAACAATGGCTTTTACAAGGAAACTTCATTGTTATCCTACAGTGCATCAGGCCTGCTGGCCCATGCTGGGCAGGTCTTTCTCAAATATAACCTCTTCTAAGCCATCAGTGTCAGTATTCCTATTTCAGCATTCCTCTATATATATGCACATCCTCTTTCCCCAGGAAGATCTTTGACTTGATAAAGCCCACTGTTTAGGCAAAACATTGTTATTAAAAGAAAGCCTATGATTTTAGGTAAAGAATGTAAATCACAAATTTAGAAATTAGGTAATAAATAGGTCATTCAAGGAGGGAAGGGGAGTGCCTCAATGTCAGTAAAAGACTTGACCAGGAATTGGAGCTCCCTGACTCTTGAGAGTAGCTCCTGATTATCTCTTACTTAGGCATTGTATGACCCTGTAAGTTTAGCACATCTTCATAATGTGAAAATAATGCGTAGAACGTTGAAGAGAAGATGAGTACCAAGTCAATTAATTTTCTGTAGAATAGCATATTATAAAACTTTGTGCAGTTGAACCCCCAGATTCATGAGCTTTGTAATTCATTATACAGTGTTGTTTATGATTGATTTGGAAAAAGTGATATTATTGACCTACTTTATAGAAAGCTCCTAGTTATGCAACCTTAAAATAAACTTTTAACTTCTACTGGAATTTTTTTCAAGAACAAGTTGTTGAAAGTTTTAATAAAGCCATTTTCTATAACTTGTGGAGGTTATTATGAATGTTGGTCAAATACAGACCAGAAGGGTCAGAATGCCAGATTCATATCTCAAAATCTTATTGACAGACTTTCAAAAGATCATTGCCTCCATCAGCTCAGTGTAAGTTAAGTAATAAAATGACTGATAAATAATCTAAATGTCATTTTTTTTATTTGACATTTACATAGAATTCACATGAAGAGAATTATTCAAATGTTAAAATAGGTTTCCTACCATTTGTTTTCATGTGGGTGAGTAATAATAGAAGTGTTGTGAAGCAAGAACAAATGTAATGGCAAGAAGAATGTGAGAAAGCCCTCATGGCATTATTTGACAGAAATAGTTATTGAAGGTACACCTTAAATAAGCATTTCTGTAGTACTTATCTAAACAGGACAGAACTTAAATTGTAATTAGAAATAATGAAACCCAGGTAATGAATCTGGAAAAAAGTCAGTATAACATTTCTGTGGTTTGGCAGTCAAACTATGATATCTTAATGTTTGTAAAACCTGATAGTGTCTTATAGTATTTATGAGGAATTTTAACATTGCTTCTATTTGTTTACACTTGACAAAGTTGACATGTACACTGATTCAACAATTGCAGAATGAATGAGAACTTGTGAACTACTAACAGATAGTGAGAAAGACTATGTTTGCAGAGTAAGCTTTCATCCAGGACTTGAGTTTTATTAAGTCTTTCTTTCTTTCAACACACCGGCCATATCCCACCAAGGCAGGGTGGCCTAAAAAGAAAAACAAAAGTTTCTCTTTTAAATTTAGTAATTTATACGGGAGAAGGGGTTACTAGCCCCTTGCTCCCGACATTTTAGTCGCCTCTTACAACACGCATGGCTTACAAAGGAAGAATTCTGTTCCACTTCCCCTTGGAGATAAGAGGAAATAAACAAGAACAAGAACTAGAAAGAAAATAGAAGAATACCTAGAGGGGTGTGTATATATATGCTTGTACATGTATGTGTAGTGTGACCTAAGTGCAAGTAGAAGTAACAAGACATACCTGAAATCTTGCATGTTTATGAGACAGACAAAAGACACCAGCAATCCTACCATCATGCAAAACAATTACAGGTTTTCGTTGTACACTCACTTGGCAGGACGGTAGTACCTCCCTGGGCGGTTGCTGTTTACCAACCTACTACCTAGGTTTTATTAAGTACAGTACGTATAGAAGTCCAGTCCTGGATAGAACATTTTAGCAAGGTTTCTCTGTAAGCATAGTAAAACATTTGTTCATCTAATGAAAACTCCAGCACTTAGGATGTACATGTTTATAGCTGAAGATCAGGGGCCTTAAAAATTGACCTCTTGTACTTATTTGTCCCTACAGAGGTTCAAATATATTCTAAAGCTACAACACTACAGCTTATATACATATTCTAAATATAACTGTAATATTTTCTTACCAGGAAGAGCCTGATGGTCATGACTGGTATTGTTTTGAATGTCATAAAGGTGGAGATGTTGTCTGCTGTTCAAAGTGCTACCGTGTGTTCCACGAGATGTGCATCAATGTGGAAGACCATCCTTATGACAATGAACCATTTGTCTGTGTAGTGTGCAAGGTAATGTTTTACACCCACTCTCCATCTTTCCCAGCAAAAGAGTTTAATTCTACAATGCTTTACGTCACTCCATACAAATATAATCTTAAGAAAATGAATAATAATATAAGGTCTTAATAAGAATACTGTACTATAAATTGTATTTAGATTTAGTACATGTTATGCTCAGGGTTTATGTAGCCAGTTACTGTAAAACGATAAAATACAGTGGGACCTCAGCTTATGAACACCCCACCATGCAAATTTTTCAGGATACGAACCGTTGTTCGGTCAGTTTTTTGCTTCTGGATACGAACAGAATTTCAGGATGCATACTTCCCCCTCAAGGGAGGTTTCTTAACCCTTTCAGGGTTGGTGCCATACTAGTACGGCTTGCACGCCATGGTTGGTGCCGTACTAGTACTCGTAAATTCTAGCGCCTTCAAATCTAACGAGAGATAGCTGGTAGGCCTACATATGAAAGAATGGATCTATGTGGTCAGTGTGCACAGTATAAAAAAAATCCTGCAGCACACAGTACATAATGAGAAAAAAAAAACTGTCTGTGTTTTTGGTTTAAAACAGCAACTTTGCAGTGTATTTTCATATGCTATTTATGATTGTATTCTAGTTTTCCTGGTCTCATTTTATAGAATGGAAGACATATTATGGAAATTGAGATGATTTTTATTGGTTTCACAATGAAAAGTACCTTGAAATTGAGCTCAAAGTAGTAGAAATGTTTGATTTTTGCCAAAGTTCAAAAGTAAATCAACCCATGGGTCCAAAACACGTCAACTGGTGAGTCTAATATTCTTTTACAAGTGCGCTGATATTATTTATACCATTTCTACACTAATGCAGTAGTCTGCATATCAGTAAATCTTCTATTTTTGGTGAGAATAAAAATTCGAAGTGGAAAACAAAAGAAATGTAACAGAGGCCTGGGGATGTGACTAATGAATAGAGGAAAAGATATTTTAGTGCCAGGAATGTCTGTCTTGTTTATTCTGGACCCTATTTGGAAATTGGCATCTTCTGAAATTTGTGTGAAATTGTCAAAATTGCCAATTTCAGACCACTTTATTGGATAGTTGAAGTCAGTAAATGGGTGGTTTCTTGTACTCATTCGATAGAAAAAATGGAGTTCTAACAAAATAGTTATGATTTTTGTTGACTGGTACATTGGAATTGGCCGAAAATAGGGCGAAATCGCTGATGCGTTAACATCGTTGAGACCGCTAACTTCGCGAGAGCATAATTCCGTAAGTTTTCCATCAAATTTCATACTTTTGGTGTCATTATGATCGGGAAAAGATTCTCTATCATTTCACAAGAATTTTTTTTTTTTTTTTTAAATTTCCGACCCTGAGAACAAGTTTAGGAGAGGGCCTACCAACCCTGAAAGGGCTGAATAAATAAATAAATAAATTATTTATTTATTTCTTTGCAAAGGTTACAAT
Source organism: Cherax quadricarinatus (assembly GCF_038502225.1). NCBI lineage: Eukaryota > Metazoa > Arthropoda > Malacostraca > Decapoda > Parastacidae > Cherax > Cherax quadricarinatus. The sequence goes on from NC_091332.1 coordinate 22,553,277, forward strand.
ATGTGTTTACTTATCAAAATATGATTGCAGCAAAGACAGCCACTATCATGCCGAGGCATTTTGGGCATGAAGCAGTGTAAAAAGAAAGCAAATGAAAGAGTGGGTGAGATGTTATCAACAAATTTTGTTGAAATTAAGAAAAAGTTTTGGAGTGAGATTAACAAGTTAAGGAAGCCTAGAGAGCAAATGGATTTGTCAGTTAAAAATAGAAGAGGAGAGTTATTAAATGGAGAGTTAGAGGTATTGGGAAGATGGAAGGAATATTTTGAGGAATTGTTAAATGTTGATGAAGATAGGGAAGCTGTGATTTCGTGTATAGGGCAAGGAGGAATAACATCTTGTAGGAGTGAGGAAGAGCCAGTTGTGAGTGGGGGGGAAGTTCGTGAGGCAGTAGGTAAAATGAAAGGGGGTAAGGCAGCCGGGATTGATGGGATAAAGATAGAAATGTTAAAAGCAGGTGGGGATACAGTTTTGGAGTGGTTGGTGCAATTATTTAATAAATGTATGGAAGAGGGTAAGGTACCTAGGGATTGGCAGAGAGCATGCATAGTTCCTTTGTATAAAGGCAACGGGGACAAAAGAGAGTGCAAAAATTATAGGGGAATAAGTCTGTTGAGTATACCTGGTAAAGTGTATGGTAGAGTTATTATTGAAAGAATTAAGAGTAAGACGGAGAATAGGATAGCAGATGAACAAGGAGGCTTTAGGAAAGGTAGGAGATGTGTGGACCAGGTGTTTACAGTGAAACATATAAGTGAACAGTATTTCTGCATAATATTTACACCACACATTGCCCTTAGACAGGACATCTCCACTGCCTCTAACCGCCTCCTCGCTGCAGCATTTACAACCCAAGCTTCACACCCATATAAGCTTGTTGGTACTACTATACTTTCATACATTCCCTTCTTTGCCTCCATAGATAACGTTTTTTGTCTTCACATATACCTCAATGCACCACTCACCTTTTTTTACGTACTAAGTATAATAATAATAATAATACAATATAATAGGAAGGAGGGGTAGGGGTCGTCCTCGAAAGGGTTGGAGAGAGGGGGTAAAGGAGGTTTTGTGGGCAAGGGGCTTAGACTTCCAGCAAGCGTGCGTGAGCGAGTTAGATAGGAGTGAATGGAGACAAATTGATACTTGGGACCTGACTATCTGTTGGAGTGTGAGTAGGGTAATATTTAGTGAAGGGATTCAGGGAAACCGGTTATTTTCATATAGTCGGACTTGAGTCCTGGAAATGGGAAGTACAATGCCTGCACTTTAAAGGAGGGGTTTGGGATATTGGCAGTTTGGAGGGATATGTTTTGTATCTTTATACGTATATGCTTCTAAACTGTTGTATTCTGAGCACCTCTGCAAAAACAGTGATAATGTGTGAGTGTGGTGAAAGTGTTGAATGATGATGAAAGTATTTTCTTTTTGGGGATTTTCTTTCTTTTTTGGGTCACCCTGCCTCGGTGGGAGACGGCCGACTTGTTGAAAAAAAAAAATAGTAATAATAATGTGTTGTCATTTTTAGACATTATTTGTATTTTTTTTTTTTCATATTTTTGTGCCAAATGCTTCAGAATAGAAATTGGTAACCCTCCGGGTGGCTGTAGGTACAGCTTCTACGACCACGGCTATCTCAGTGCCAACCAAGGGTCAAAAGAAAGATGAGGTGTGCCACTCTGAGTGACTGCAGCAAACCCTTGGGATGCGTAATTTTGTCTTATATTGTACAAATTTCTTACGCAATTCCTTGCCCAAAGAGACAGTATTTGTGTACAATCAGCAAGAAGATCAGGAAGCGATTAGAAATTAAGAAAAAACTAGAGAAACGAAGAAGGCAGCAGTATAGAGTGGGGTAGCTGACCACCACGACCACCACCGCCACTGTGGCTGCCACCACCACCACCACTGTGGATGCCGCCACCACCACCACTGTGGCCACAGTGATCATGTCTTCACCTATATATACATCTGTCTTCACCACACCTGTGGTTACATATGTGACAACCTCACCACTAATCATAGATAAACACAAGCTATGTGTGGGATTATGGACTGGGAAGATACTCGAGTGGGAGAGTAAACGGCGGATGCTTTCTGCCGCTGCCGGTGTCGCCATCACTTGCCATATTATGGCCTATTTTATTCATCCTAGAGTATATATCATGTTTCTATTCTATTAATAATGTTTATTATGTCATATTAGATGAATTGTGATAGATAACTAAGCCATAGAGTTGACTAACGAAATCGTAATGACACGATTGCTGGAGTTTCGTCTGTAAAAACTTGCATTTGTGGTCACAGTGGTGCCTATGCTAACCTTCCTATGGTGTAGAAATATACCTAGTTGGACGAATCTTATTGTGGCTAGCTGGCCCAGTGGCTAACGCGACGGTCTGGAGTTTTGAGACTCTCTGATCGCGGGTTCTATCCCCGTCCGTGGTATGGTTTCCATAGAGTTGATATTAGCATTATTTTGTCATGCCTCCTGAGAGGCTGGAACGAATTAATTGCATTTAAATTGCTTTAAATGAGGAAAATTGACTCAGCATATGAACAACTCAGGATACGAACAAGGTCACGGAATAGATTAAATTCGTAAGCTGAGGTTCCACTGTACTTATAGACTACTTAAGGCTAGACAGGTGAAAAATAGTGTTTACCAATGTTTTACTGATATTGGCAGCCTTTTGAAGTTTCTCCTTACTGTTAGTATTATTATTAATATATTGTATTATCATTATTATTATTATTATAATTATTGTTATTACTATTAGTAGTAGTAGTATGTACATGGTGAAGGGCCCTTGATCTAGGGAATTGGATCTGTTTTCCACTTCCCTAAATTAAGCCTGAATACAGTAGGGTCCCACTTAACCCTTTCAGGGTTTCGGCCGTACTAGTACGGCTTACACACCAGGGTTTTTGACATACTAGTACACCTAAATTCTAGCACCCTCAAATCTAGTGAGAGAAAGCTGGTAGGCCTACATATGAAAGAATGGGTCTATGTGGTCAGTGTGCATGGTATAAAAAAGTCCTGCAGCACACAGTGCATAATGAGAAAAAAAAACTTTGACCATGTTTTTGGATTGAAACAGCGACTTTGCACTGTATTTTCATATGGTATTTATTGTTGTATTCTAGTTTTCCTGGTCTCATTTTATAGAATGGAAGACATATTACAGAAATTGAGATGATTTTGACTGGTTTTACAAAGAAAAGTACCTTGAAATTGAGCTCAAAGTAGCAGAAATGTTCGATTTTTACCAAAGTTCAAAAGTAAACAAATCATGCTATGTGTCCAATACACGTCAACTGGTGAGTCTAATATTCTTTCACAAATGCGCTTATATTATTTATACCATTTCTACAGTAATGGAGTAGTCTGCATAACAGTAAATCTTCTATTTTTTTGTGAGAATAAAAGTTCAAAGTGGAAAGCAAAAGAATGTAAGAGGGGCGTGGGGATGTGACTGATGAACAGAGGAAATATTATTTTAGTGCCAGGAATGTCTTTCTTGTTTATTCTGGACCCTATTCGGAAACTGGCATCTTTTGAAATTTGTGTGAAATTGGCAAAATTGCTAAATTCTGACCACTGTATTGGATAATTGAAATCAGTAAATGGGTGGTTTCTTGTACTCATTCGATAGAAAAAATGGAGTTCTAGTGAAATAGTTATGATTTTTGTCAACAAGTACACTGGAATTGGCCAAAAATATGGCTCAAAATGGGCAAAATCTCTGATGCGTAAACATCGTCGAGACCGCTAACTTTGCGAGAGCATAATTCCGTAAGTTTTCCATCAAATTTCATACTTTTGGTGTCATTATGATCGATAAAAGATTCTCTATCTTTTCACAAGAAAAAAATAATATTTTTTTTTTTTTGAAATTTGGCCGACCCTGAAAACAAGTCTCTGAGAGGGCCTGTCGACCCTGAAAGGGTTAATCGACAGGTTTGGTTCCAGGCCATTGCCGGAAAGCAGACTTCGCCGGAAAGCAGAACTCCATTTTTCCATTTATAAATGCATATCAATGCCAGATAACAAGTATACACTAACATATATTAAGTTAGCAATAGAACTAGGCATTAAAAGGTAAAATACACACAGAGTACACTCATTATTTACCTCAAAATATTTGTAGTCTTAATGTAGGGCAAAAGGTGAGTAGTATTTACTTTAAGAAGTCAGGTGTGGTAGCCCTCCTGGTCACCGCACCCACACATACTGTACTATGATGCTTAACCCGTAAACGGTCCAAACGTATATATGTATACGTTTTTTCAACATTTGAAAGTATGTAAAAAAAGTAGATCTTTTTGTTTTTTTACATTTGAAAATGTGTAAAAAAACTTTGATCTACTTTTTTTTTTGTTATATTTGAAAATATGTAAAAAAACGTAGATCTACTTTTGTAGCACTACACATGTGAACGTAGATCTGCTTGGACCGTTTACGGGTTAAAGCTCCCTAGAGAGATAAAATGCATATACAGTACATGCATTACTTACCTTAAAATATTTGTAGTCTTAATGGTCTTAATGTAGGGTGAGAGGTAAAAAGTATTTATTTGTAGGAAGTCATGTGGGAGGTATGGCATCCTGCCTGGCCACTGGCACTTATACCTACTATGGCATTAAGCCCCCTAGAGTGATAAAATGCATATATAGTATACTCATTAATCACCCTAAAATATTTGTAGTCTTAATGTAGGGTGAGAGGTGAGTTTTATTTGTATGAAGTCAGGTTTGGGAAGTATGGGTAGCTAGGAAGGGCAGCCCTTCCCACCCCACCCACATGTAATGTAAACAATCCAGACAAATGCATCTGGTTTTCGTCACTTTACATTGTGTACAAGTTGTCTCCACGTTGATACAGTAGAATAAATAAAGAGAAACACTCCCATTTTCATATAACATCATTTTTAGAAGAAATGACACCCTGAGTGTAGGCATAAGAGAGGAATAATTTTCTAGTTACCCCCAGTAATATTATAGTGTACACATTTTCTCTGATGTTGGACTACAAGTTGCCTGGCTACCACAAGTCCTACAAGTTGCCTGGCTACCACAAGTCCTACAAATTGCCTGGCTATCACAAGTCCTACACATTGCCTGGCTGCCACAAGTCCTACAAGTTGCCTGGCTACCACAAGTTCTACAAGTTGCCTGGCTACCACAAGTCCTACAAGTTGCCTGGCTACCACAAGTCCTGCAAATTGCCTGGCCACCATTGTAGGATGGGTATGGGGTGCATAATAAAGATATTAAACTAACACCACAAGTTCTCTGGCTGCCACAAGTCCTACAAGTTGCCTGGTTACCACAAGTCCTACAAGTTGCCTGGCTAGCACAAGTCCTACAAGTTGCCTGGCTAGCACAAGTCCTACAAGTTGCCTGGCTAGCACAAGTCCTACAAGTTGCCTGGCTACCACAAGTCCTACAAGTTCCCTGGCTACCACAAGTCCTACAAGTCGCCTGGCTACCACAAGTCCTACAAGTTGCGTGGCTACCACAAGTCCTACAAGTTGCATGGCTACCACAAGTCCTACAAGTCACCTGGCTACCACATCTCATCTTTCTTTCTTTCAACACATCGGATGTATCCCACTGTGGCCGGGTGGCCCAAAAGGAAAAACGAAAGTTTCTCCTTTTACATTTACTAATATATACAGGAGAAGAGGTTACTAGCCCCTTGCTCCCGGCATTTTAGTCGCCTCTTACAACACGCATGGCTTATGGAGGAAGAATTCTGTTCCACTTCCCCAAGTGATAGAAAGAAAATAGAAGAAAACCCAGACGAGTGTGTATATATATGCTTGTACATGTATGTGTAGTGTGACCTAAGTGTAAGTAGAAGTAACAAGATGTACCTGAAATCTTGCATGTTCATGAGACAAAAAAGACACTAGCAATCCTACCATCATGTAAAACAATTACAGGCTTTCGTTTTACACTCACTTGGCAGGACGGTAGTACCTCCCTGGGCGGTTGCTGTCTACCAACCTACTACCACAAACCACATCTCATATTTATGTTAATTTATTCTACTGTGGGGTGTATTTAGATAGATTAAGCAAAATGTCTGTATTAACGTTTTATACGATATTTAATGCTCCTTAATGATTATTATTGTGTTATTATTATTTTTTTTTTTTAACAAGTTGGCCGTCTCCCACCGAGGCAGGGTGACCCAAAAAAGAAAGAAAATCCCCGAAAAGAAAATGCTTTCATCATCATTCAACACTTTCACCACACTCACACATAATCACTGTTTTTGCAGAGGTGCTCAGAATACAACAGTTTAGAAGCATATACGTATAAAGATACACAACATATCCCTCCAAACTGCCAATATCCCAAACCCCTCCTTTAAAGTGCAGGCATTGTACTTCCCATTTCCAGGACTCAAGTCCGACTATATGAAAATAACCGGTTTCCCTGAATTTTTTTTTTTTTTTTTTTTTTTCAACAAGTCGGCCGTCTCCCACCGAGGCAGGGTGACCCAAAAAAGAAAGAAAATCCCCAAAAAGAAAATACTTTCATCATCATTCAACACTTTCACCACACTCGCACATTATCACTGTTTTTGCAGAGGTGCTCAGAATACAACAGTCTAGAAGCATAAACATATAAAGATACACAACATATCCCTCCAAACTGCCAATATCCCAAACCCCTCCTTTAAAGTGCAGGCATTGTACTTCCCATTTCCAGGACTCAAGTCCGACTATATGAAAATAACCGGTTTCCCTGAATCCCTTCACTAAATATTACCCTGCTCACACTCCAACAGATCGTCAGGTCCCAAGTACCATTCGTCTCCATTCACTCCTATCTAAAACGCTCACGCACGCTTGCTGGAAGTCCAAGCCCCTTACCCACAAAACCTCCTTTACCCCCTCTCTCCAACCCTTTCGAGGACGACCCCTACCCCGCCTTCCTTCCCCTATAGATTTATATGCTTTCCATGTCATTCTACTGTGATCCATTCTCTCTAAATGACCAAACCACCTCAACAACCCCTCTTCTGCCCTCTGACTAATACTTTTATTAACTCCACACCTTCTCCTAATTTCCACACTCCGAATTTTCTGCATAATATTTACACCACACATTGCCCTTAAACAGGACATCTCCGCTGCCTCCAACCGTCTCCTCGCTGCTGCATTTACCACCCAAGCTTCACACCCATATAAGAGTGTTGGTACTACTATACTTTCATACATTCCCTTCTTTGCCTCCATAGATAACGTTTTTTGACTCCACATATACCTCAACGCACCACTCACCTTTTTTCCCTCATCAATTCTATGATTAACCTCATCCTTCATAAATCCATCCGCCGACACGTCAACTCCCAAGTATCTGAAAACATTCACTTCTTCCATACTCCTCCTTCCCAATTTGATATCCAATTTTTCTTTATCTAAATCATTTGACACCCTCATCACCTTACTCTTTTCTATGTTCACTTTCAACTTTCTACCTTTACACACATTCCCAAACTCATCCACTAACCTTTGCAATTTTTCTTTAGAATCTCCCATAAGCACAGTATCATCAGCAAAAAGTAACTGTGTCAATTCCCATTTTGAATTTGATTCCCCATAATTTAATCCCACCCCTCTCCCAAACACCCTAGCATTTACTTCCTTTACAACCCCATCTATAAATATATTAAACAACCATGGTGACATTACACATCCCTGTCTAAGACCTACTTTTACCGGGAAGTAGTCTCCCTCTCTTCTACACACCCTAACCTGAGCCTCACTATCCTCATAAAAACTCTTTACAGCATTTAATAACTTACCACCTATTCCATATACTTGCAACATCTGCCACATTGCTCCTCTATCCACTCTATCATATGCCTTTTCTAAATCCATAAATGCAATAAAAACTTCCCTATCTTTATCTAAATACTGTTCACATATATGCTTCAATGTAAACACCTGATCTACACATCCCCTACCCACTCTAAAACCTCCTTGCTCATCCGCAATCCTACATTCTGTCTTACCTCTAATTCTTTCAATTATAACCCTACTGTACACTTTTCCTGGTATACTCAGTAAGCTTATTCCTCTATAATTTTTACAGTCTCTTTTGTCCCCTTTCCCTTTATATAAAGGGACTATACATGCTCTCTGCCAATCCCTAGGTACCTTCCCCTCTTTCATACATTTATTAAACAAAAGTACCAACCACTCCAACACTATATCCCCCCCTGCTTTTAACATTTCTGTCATGATCCCATCAGTTCCAGCTGCTTTACCCCCTTTCATTTTACATAATGCCTCACGTACCTCCCCCACACTTACATTCTGCTCTTCTTCACTCCTAAAAGATGGTATACCTCCCTGACCAGTGCATGAAATTACTGCCTCTGTTTCTTCCTTAACATTTAAAAGTTCCTCAAAATATTCTCGCCATCTACCCAATACCTCCATCTCCCCATCTACTAACTCCCCTACTCTGTTTTTAACTGACAAATCCATATTTTCCCTAGGCTTTCTTAACTTGTTTAACTCACTCCAAAATTTTTTCTTATTTTCATTAAAATTTCTTGACAGTGCCTCTCCCACTCTATCATCTGCTCTCCTTTTGCACTCTCTCACCACTCTCTTTACCTTTCTTTTACTCTCCATATACTCTGCTCTTCTTATAACACTTCTGCTTTGTAAAAACCTCTCATAAGCTACCTTTTTCTCTTTTATCACACCCTTTACTTCATCATTCCACCAATCACTCCTCTTTCCTCCTGCCCCCACCCTCCTATAACCACAAACTTCTGCCCCACATTCTAATACTGCATTTTTAAAACTATTCCAACCCTCTTCAACCCCCCCACTACTCATCTTTGCACTAGCCCACCTTTCTGCCAATAGTCGCTTATATCTCACCCGAACTTCCTCCTCCCTTAGTTTATACACTTTCACTTCCCTCTTACTTGTTGTTGCCACCTTCCTCTTTTCCCATCTACCTCTTACTCTAACTGTAGCTACAACTAAATAATGATCCGATATATCAGTTGCCCCTCTATAAACATGTACATCCTGGAGCCTACCCATCAACCTTTTATCCACCAATACATAATCTAATAAACTACTTTCATTACGTGCTACATCATACCTTGTATATTTATTTATCCTCTTTTTCATAAAATATGTATTACTTATTACCAAATTTCTTTCTACACATAGCTCAATTAAAGGCTCCCCATTTACATTTACCCCTGGCACCCCAAATTTACCTACTACTCCCTCCATAACATTTTTACCCACTTTAGCATTAAAATCCCCAACCACCATTACTCTCACACTTGATTCAAAACTCCCCACGCATTCACTCAACATTTCCCAAAATCTCTCTCTCTCCTCTACACTTCTCTCTTCTCCAGGTGCATACACGCTTATTATAACCCACTTTTCACATCCAATCTTTATTTTACTCCACATAATCCTTGAATTAATACATTTATAGTCCCTCTTTTCCTGCCATAGCTTATCCTTCAACATTATTGCTACTCCTTCTTTAGCTCTAACTCTATTTGAAACCCCTGACCTAATCCCATTTATTCCTCTCCACTGAAACTCTCCCACCCCCTTCAGCTTTGTTTCACTTAAAGCCAGGACATCCAGCTTCTTCTCATTCATAACATCCACAATCATCTCTTTCTTATCATCTGCACAACATCCACGCACATTCAGACTTCCCACTTTGACAATTTTCTTCTTCTTATTCTTTTTAGTAATCTTTACAGGAAAAGGGGTTACTAGCCCATTGTTCCCGGCATTTTAGTTGACTTTTACAACACGCATGGCTTACGGAGGAAAGATTCTTATTCCACTTCCCCATGGATATAAAAGGAAAATTAATAAGACCAAGAACTATTAAGATAAAATCAAAGAAAACTCAGATGAGTGTGTATAAATAAATGTGTACATGTATGTGTAGTGTGACCTAAGTGTAAGTATTAAATATTACCCTGCTCAAACTCCAACAGATCGTCAGGTCCCAAGTACCATTCGTCTCCATTCACTCCTATCTAACACGCTCACGCACGCTTGCTGGAAGTCCAAGCCCCTTGCCCACAAAACCTCCTTTACCCCCTCTCTCCAACCCTTTCGAGGAAGACCCCTACCTCGCCTTCCTTCCCTTATAGATTTATATGCTTTCCATGTCATTCTACTTTGATCCATTCTCTCTAAATGACCAAACCACCTCAACAACCCCTCTTCTGCCCTCTGACTAATACTTTTATTAACTCCACACCTTTTCCTAATATCCACACTCCGAATTTTCTGCATAATACAGTGGACCCCCGCTTAACGATCACCTCCGAATGCGACCAATTATGTAAGTGTATTTATGTAAGTGCGTTTGTACGTGTATGTTTGGGGGTCTGAAATGGACTAATCTACTTCACAATATTCCTTATGGGAAAAAATTCGGTCAGTACTGGCACCTGAACATACTACTGGAATGAAAAAAGTTCGTTAACCGGGGGTCCACTGTATTTACACCACACATTGCCCTTAGACAGGATATCTCCACTGCCTCCAACCGTCTCCTCGCTGCTGCATTTACCACCCAAGCTTCACACCCATATAAGAGTGTTGGTACTACTATACTTTCATACATTCCCTTCTTTGCCTCCATAGATAACGTTTTTTGACTCCGCATATACCTCAATGCACCACTCACCTTTTTTCCCTCATCAATTCTGTGATTAACCTCATCCTTCATAAATCCATCCACCGACACGTCAACTCCCAAGTATCTGAAAACATTTACTTCTTCCATACTCCTCCTCCCCAATTTGATATCAAATTTTTCTTTATCTAAATCATTTGATACCCTCATCACCTTACTCTTTTCTATGTTCACTTTCAACTTTCTACCTTTACACACATTCCCAAACTCATCCACTAACCTTTGCAATTTTTCTTTAGAATCTCCCATAAGCACAGTATCATCAGCAAAAAGTAACTGTGTTAATTCCCATTTTGAATTTGTTTCCCCATAATTTAATCCCACCCCTCTCCCGAACACCCTAGCATTTACTTCTTTTACAACCCCATCTATAAATATATTAAACAACCATGGTGACATTACACATCCCTGTCTAAGACCTACTTTTACCGGGAAGTAGTCTCCCTCTCTTCTACACACCCTAACCTGAGCCTCACTATCCTCATAAAAACTCTTTACAGCATTTAGTAACTTACCACCTATTCCATATACTTGCAACATCTGCCACATTTCTCCCCTATCCACTCTATCATATGCCTTTTCTAAATCCATAAATGCAATAAAAACTTCCCTACCTTTATCTAAATACTGTTCACATATATGCTTCAATGTAAACACTTGATCTACACATCCCCTACCCACTCTGAAACCTCCTTGCTCATCCTCAATCCTACATTCTGTCTTACCTCTAATTCTTTCAATTATAACCCTACCATACACTTTTCCTGGTATACTCAATAAACTTATTCCTCTATAATTTTTACAATCTCTTTTGTCCCCTTTCCCTTTATATAAAGGGACTATACATGCTCTCTGCCAATCCCTAGGTACCTTCCCCTCTTTCATACATTTATTAAACAAAAGTACCAACCACTCCAACACTATATCCCCCCCTGCTTTTAACATTTCTGTCATGATCCCATCAGTTCCAGCTGCTTTACCCCCTTTCATTCTACGTAATGCCTCACGTACCTCCCCCACACTTACATTCTGCTCTTCTTCACTCCTAAAAGATGGTATACCTCCCTGACCAGTGCATGAAATTACCACCTCCCTTTCTTCCTCAACATTTAAAAGTTCCTCAAAATATTCTCGCCATCTACCTAATACCTCCCTCTCCCCATCTACTAACTCCCCTACTCTGTTTTTAACTGACAAATCCATACTTTTCCTAGGCTTTCTTAACTTGTTTAACTCACTCCAAAAATTTTTCTTATTTTCATTAAAATTTCTTGACAGTGCCTCTCCCACTCTTTCATCTGCTCTCCTTTTGCACTCTCTCACCACTCTCTTCACCTTTCTTTTACTGTCCATATACTCTGCTTTTCTTATAACTCTTCTGCTTTGTAAAAACCTCTCATACGCTAACTTTTTCTCTTTTATCACACCCTTTACTTCATCATTCCACCAATCACTCCTCTTTCCACCTGCCCCCACTTTCCTATAACCACAAACTTCTGCCCTACATTCTAATACTGTACTGCATTTTTAAAACTATTCCAACCCTCTTCAACCCCCCCACTACTCATCTTTGCACTAGCCCACCTTTCTGCCAATAGTCGCTTATATCTCCCCCGAACTTCCTCCTCCCTTAGTTTATACACTTTCACCTCCCTCTTACTTGTTGTTGCCACCTTCCTCTTTTCCCATCTACCTCTTACTCTAACTGTAGCTACAACTAAATAATGATCCGATATATCAGTTGCCCCTCTATAAACATGTACGTCCTGGAGCCTACCCATCAACCTTTTATCCACCAATACATAATCTAACAAACTACTTTCACTACGTGCTACATCATACCTTGTATATTTATTTATCCTCTTTTTCATAAAATATGTATTACTTATTACCAAATCTCTTTCTGCACATAGCTCAATTAAAGGCTCCCCATTTACATTTACCCCTGGCACCCCAAATTTACCTACTACTCCCTCCATAACATTTTTACCCACTTTAGCATTGAAATCCCCAACCACCATTACTCTCACACTTGATTTAAAACTCCCTACGCATTCACTCAACATTTCCCAAAATCTCTCTCTTTCCTCTACACTTCTTTCTTCTCCAGGTGCATACACACTTACTATAACCCACTTTTCACATCCAATCTTTATTTTACTCCACATAATCCTTGAATTAATTCATTTATAGTCCCTCTTTTCCTGCCATAGCTTATCCTTCAACATTATTGCTACTCCTTCTTTAGCTCTAACTCTATTTGAAACCCCTGACCTAATCCCATTTATTCCTCTCCATTGAAACTCTCCCACCCCCTTCAGCTTCGTTTCACTTAAAGCCAGGACATCCAGCTTCTTCTTATTCATAACATCCACAATCATCTCTTTCTTATCATTTGCACAACATCCACGCACATTCAGACTTCCCACTTTGACAATTTTCTTCTTCTTATTCTTTTTAGTAATCTTTACCGAAAGGGGTTACTAGCCCATTGTTCCCGGCATTTTAGTTGACTTTTACAACACGCATGGCTTACGGAGGAAAGATTCTTATTCCACTTCCCCATGGATATAAAAGGAAAAGTAATAAGACCAAGAACTATTAAGATAAAATCAAAGAAAACTCAGATGAGTGTGTATAAATAAACGTGTACATGTATGTGTAGTGTGAGCTAAGTGTAAGTACAGTGGACCCCCGGTTAACGATATTTTTTCACTCCAGAAGTATGTTCAGGTGCCAGTACTTACCGAATTTGTTCCCATAAGGAATATTGTGAAGTAGATTAGTCCATTTCAGACCCCCAAACATACACGTACAAACGCACTTACATAAATACACTTACATAATTGGTCACATTCGGAGGTGATCGTTATGCGGGGGTCCACTGTAGAAGTAGCAAGACATACCTGTAATCTTGCATATTTATGAGACAGACAAAAGACACCAGCAATCCTACCATCATGTAAAACAATTGCAGGCTTTTGTTTTACATTCACTTGGCAGGACGGTAGTACCTCCCTGGATGGTTGCTGTCTTCCAACCTACTACCTATTATTATTATCATTATTAATATGGCATCTTCAAGACTAATAAGATGCCCTTAGTGATTTTAATGTGTACCTGCATGCCAGCACAGTGTGTAAGTTTACTTAGGTACAGGTACACATACATATAATTATTTTTTTTTTTTTTTTTTTTTTTCAACAAGTCGGCTGTCTCCCACCGAGGCAGGGTGACCCAAAAAAGAAAGAAAATCCCCAAAAAGAAAATACTTTCATCATCATTCAACACTTTCACCACACTCGCACATTATCACTGTTTTTGCAGAGGTGCTCAGAATACAACAGTCTAGAAGCATACACATATAAAGATACACAACATATCCCTCCAAACTGCCAATATCCCAAACCCCTCCTTTAAAGTGCAGGCATTGTACTTCCCATTTCCAGGACTCAAGTCCGACTATATGAAAATAACCGGTTTCCCTGAATCCCTTCACTAAATATTACCCTGCTCACACTCCAACAGATCGTCAGGTCCCAAGTACCATTCGTCTCCATTCACTCCTATCTAACACGCTCACGCACGCTTGCTGGAAATCCAAGCCCCTTACCCACAAAACCTCCTTTACCCCCTCTCTCCAACCCTTTCGAGGACGACCCCTACCCCGCCTTCCTTCCCCTATAGATTTATATGCTTTCCATGTCATTCTACATATAATTATACGTTATAATAATAATGTAGGTATGTAGTCCGCCTGGGCTACATACCTACACCTACCTACATAACCACGATATTTCATGTGGCCCAGAGCCATATTATTACCATCAACATACCATGTTCACTGAGTTTAATCATTTCTAACAACTACCTTTAGATGCCATCATAAACAAAGACAGAAGTAATGCTGAGAATTGTAAACAAAAGCGTTATGTATTATGGGGAGTGACGTAATGTTTTCCCTCCGCCTGGCTACTGCACCTCCATAGTATATAAACATGAAATGTTTATATGTTATGTAACATGTTTCTTATATAATTTTGAAGAAAATATAATAGATGCATTAACCCGTTGACTGTTTCAGGCCCCTTTCTGAAACTGTCATTCTATGTCGCCAAATATTCGAAAAAAAAAATAAATTATTTTTTCTTATGAAATGATAGAGAATCTTTTCCTGATGGTAATGACACCAAAAGTTTGAAATTTGGTCGAAAACTCACGGAATTACGCTCCCGCGAAGTTAGCGGAATCGGCGACATATGTGTATCGGCGATTTTGCCGACTTTGAGCCCTGTTTTCAGCCAATTTCTTTGTTCCAGTTGACCAAACTCATAGCTATTTCTTTTGAACTCCATTTTATCTATCAGCTGAGTACAAGAAACTGCCCATTTACCAATTTGAACTACCCAGTATAGTGGTCAGAAATTGGCAATTTGGCCAATTTCACGCAAATTAAAAAAGATGCCAATTTCAAAATAGGGTCCAGAATAAACAAGGTAGACATTCTTGGCACTAAAATAGCATATCCTCTGTTCATTAGTCACATCTCTAGGCCCCTCTTATTTTATTATTGCTTTCTATTTTGATTTTTTATTCATACAAAAAAATACAAAATTTACTGTTATGCAGACTACTGCATTATTGTGAAAATGGTATAAATAATATCAGTGCACTAGTGAAAGAATATTAGACTCCCCAGTTGATGTGTATTGGACGTATGGTGTGATTTGTTTACTCCTGAACATTGGTAAAAATCGAACATTTCCGCCAATTTGAGCTCAGTTTCAAGGTCGTTTTCATCGTCAAAGTAATGAAAATCATCTCTTTTTTGTAATATGTTTTCCATTTTATCACCTAAGACCATGAAAACGCGAATACAACGATAAATACTATACGAAAATACACCTCAAAGTCAGCGTTTTATTCCAAAAAAACGATCAGTTTTTTTTTTCTCATTACGCAATGTGTGCTGCAGGATTTTTTTTTATGTGGTGCACACTGACCACACAGACCCATTCTCTCACATGTGGGCCTACCAGCTTTCTCCCGCTTGATTTGAACCTGCTAGAATTATTGAGTATATATACGTCAGAAACATTGGCTCGTAAGACGTATTTATACGTCGAAAACAGTCAAAGGGTTAATGAAAATGTCTATATTAACCCTTTCAGGGTCCAGAGGCCAGATTTCAAAGTGTGCACCAGGGTCCAAGAATTTTCAAAAAAATAATTTTATTATTTTTTCTTATGAAATGGTAGAGAATCTTTTTCTGAAGGTAATAAAACAAAAAGTACAAAATTTAATGGAAAATTGATGAAATTATGATCTCGCTAATTTTGATGTGTCGGCAATATTTACGCATCGGCGATTTTGCCGACTTTGACTCCCATTTTATGGCAATTACAGTATTCCAGTCAACCAAATTCTTAGCTATTTCACTAGTATTACTTCTATTCTATCGATTGAGCACAAGAAATCGCCAAGTCAACTGTTTCAACAACAAAATAAAGTGACCAGAAATTGGTAATTTGGCCAATTTAATGCAAAGTTCAAAATATTTCAGTTTCAATATAGGGTCCAAAATAAACAATGCAGGCATTCCTGGCACTAAAGTAACATTTCCTCTGTTCATTAGTTACATTTTCAGGCTTTACAAATGAATTCCATTTTGATTTTTTATTCACATAATGAATTTTTATTCAAACCAAAAAATAGAAGATTTACTGTTATACAATACTGTAATAATTGTATAAATAATATCACCACATTTGTGAATGTATATTAGACCCACCAGCTGTCATATATTAGACTTGTCAGGTCATTTGTTTACTCTTGAACATTGGCAAAAATTTAACATTTCTTCTACTTTGAGCTCAGTTTCAAGCAATTTCCAGTATTAAAACCAATCAAAATCATCTTTATTTATGTAGTATATCTTCCATTCTATCAAATGATATCAAGAAATTGCAAATACAACTATAAAAAACATTCGAAAAAACACTGCAAAGTCACTGTTTTAATCGAAAATTACGGTCTCGGTTTTTTTCTCTCATGCATTGTGTGCTGCAGGATTTGTTTTATGTGGTGCACACATACCACATAGATGTATTCTTTCATATCTAGGTCCAAATTTACTGCTCACAGCTTATCAGAGTGAGCTGAGCTCATGGCGTAGATCTACGGTTTGGACCCTGAACGTAAAGCCGTAGATCTACAGCATGGACTCTGAAAGGGTTAACATAAAATAAGACATTTAATGTGCCCAAGAGTGATTATTATTAATATTACATAATGTTTTCCCTCCACCTGGCAACCACACCTCCATAGTATATAAACAGCATGTTTATATGCTATGTAATCTGTTTCTTATATAATTTTGAAGAAAATATCATAGATGGATTAAGGAAAATGTCTATATTGACGTAAAATTACACATTTAATGTGCCCAAGAGTGATTATTATTACATAATAGAGAGATGTGCTCATGGAGAATGTAAACAAACTGGGTGGCCTGCACCGTATTTGAAAGACCGCTTGCTGTATAGAAAGTTTTGGTCATAATTTGAGATCGCCGTATTAGCAGAATGCCGAAAAGTGGGGCCCTACTGTACCTTCCATCCCCTTCCCCACAAATGCTTCCCCATTACAATAATAATAATAATAATAATAATAATAATAATATAATATGTTGTGTATCTTTATATGTATATGCTTCTAAACTGTTGTGTTCTGAGCACCTCTGCAAAAACAGTGATTATGTGTGAGTGAGGTGAAAATGTTGAATGATGATGAAAGTATTTTCTTTTTGGGGATTTTCTTTGTTTTTGGGCCACCCTGCCTCGGTGGGAGACGGCCGACTTGTTAAAAAAAAAAATGTAATAATAATAATAATGATAATACATATAATAATAATGTATAATGTACTATAATAATAATTATAACAGTAGACAGCTTGCCGGGTCACCATCTGGAGAAGACCCAGGCCGGAAGCACTGGCGAATCAACATGAATGAATGAATAGACGGCTTTGAAAGGCCGTCACTAGATGGCAGTGAATACCACAACAATGCAGGAGCAGTTATGGCCGCCTCCACTTGTCACGCAATGACATATTTTATTAATTCTAGAGTATATATCAGGTTTCTATGTTATTTATATTGTTTATTATGTCATATTAGATCAATTGTGATAGTTAAATAAGCCGTAGAGTTGACATTAGCAATATATTGAAGTGTATTTTTCCTGCCTCTGAGAGCAGGAATTCCACTGGAATGGATTAATGGCTTTTCAGTTAATTTAAATGAGGAAAATTGACTCAACATACAAACAAATCAGGATACAAACAAGGTCACGGAACAGGTTAAGTTTGTAAGCTGAGGTTCCACTGTACTGTAGTGTGACTGACTTTGAGGACTATTTGCACACTACTTTTTATGAATTATTTAAACCAAACTTAGCAAACATTATAAGTAGTAGATAAGAGCACTGCTCAGTAGCAAGCCTTGTTCTTCATGTTTTGTTGCTACAAAACTTTATTCTTTATTAAATATCTGAAAATAATGATAGACTTGTTCTTGAAGTGTCTTTCTATATTCTCATAGTTTTCACCCATTAAGAGATATGCCTTGATACTGGTGAGGGGCTCTTGATTCTTGGAACTGGATTTACCCTCCCTCTCTCTTGTATCAAATATTAATTCCTCCCATTCCCCAAGTGCTGTATGACTCCTATGGGTTTAGCTCTTCCCCTGATTATAATAAAAGAAAATCATAGTTGTCAATTGTTCCAGCTCTTCAGCTCAGTGCAGTTAACATTAGCTGTGAAATTTACTATCAGTAATTTTGCACACCTAGAACACAGACAGGTAATTGATTGAAAATTATTTTTCCATATGTTCATCTCATAGCATTATTTTTTTTTTTTTTAATATTCCAGCCATCTCCCACTGAGGCAGCATTATTATATTAACTTACTTTAATGTAAATTAATGAGTTTCTTGTTGACAGTATTAGCAATTTTTTTTTTGTTTTCCTACAAAACACTGAATAGAATTTGATTATTAAGGATATCAGGTTATCAGCATTTCTGGGAGAAAAAAAAATTTGTGTAAGCATTAAATGAAGGACCTAATTATAAACATGCTTTTAAGTGCCTTCTTATTAGCTGCTCAGATTCAAAAGAAATCCCTCTTTTTTTTTTTTTTTTTTCTTTAAGAAAAAAATTGGTCATTTAACCCTGAATCAGCACTTTACAAAGAAACCAATGTTTTTTGACATTTAACCTTGTTAACTTCTCTGTATCTCATTGCACCCTTCAAGGGGGGGGGGGGGTTAACCATGATGCTGCTCTTGATCCAAGGAATTAGAAATACCATCGCCTTTCACAAAACCTGATTACCTCCTATTTCTCAGGCGATGTATGACTGACCATTAAAGTTTTAGTGCTTTCTTATTGGTATAATATTACGATAATAAGGAATACAACATGGTACAGTTTGGAAAACTTCCGTGAGTACAGATTCCTTAGCTTCAAGTTGAAGACAATGCTGACCATTGATCGCTTATCAAAATAGGAATCCAGATGATATTCTTTCTTATTATCATTGGCTATTATTTGCAATTCATAAAATAATTAATGTTGAAACAAATTGTATGCATGGGTACAGGACTGAAATAACAGGTTAGGAGGGCTGTTTATTTTGGTTTCTAACCACTGACAAGGGTCTCAGAGGCTGAAATATACAGCCTTCCTAGTCTGTTGTTTCACTTCTGTCTCAATGTGGGCCTTGAATTAATCAGTGCTGTGTGTATAAAATGGTAGGTAGAATTATTTCAATACAGAGATAGCAGGGATATTGATTTAATTATTTGCCCTTTTTAATACAGAAACGTCTGTATCAACGCAGCATCAGAAGTCGCATCAATAGAGATGACCTGAACATGCTCTTAGCATTTACAGTTGGAAGGTTAAAGGAAAGAGTGAGTATATATCACTAAAGAAAGAATTCTTTATGCTTACTTTACTCAGTTATATTGTACTGTGTATATTACCACATACATACATACATACATACATGGTAATCACTACAAATATAGATTCAGCTCTGAAACTCTTGAGAGCTCCAGCAGAATTCATAGGCATGATACAAGGAACATACACCTCATTGATGTCCCCCATGTTCAACTCACCCTGAGTAAAAACTCAATGCTCATAAAAGGCCACAAAATCTGGAACTGTCTACCTGAAATTTACGAAGACTGTTTCTGCCAACCAATTCAAAGCTATTGTAAAAAGAGCACCTCCTTACCCTAATGTGATTTACATTAGCAATATATATCTTTAACACATCTTTGAAACCTGTTAATTGATTATTTGTTCAGTATTCATTCTAATGTAACTTTTATCTTCGCTCTCCATATACCCCCATAAATTGTGTCACATGTTACTATTCCTTCATTCTGACATAACTGTTGGAACAGTCAAGAGTATTTTACATAGAATGATTATTGCACTTAATTATCTGTTGTAACAGTAAGCAATTAGTAAAAGAGTTCTTACGTAAATTGTTTGTCTCTATACCTGTTGTAACAATCAAGAGTTATTACATAGAATAATCCTTGTACCTAGTTATTCTAACTCCTTATAACTTCATTAAATTTTCATAAGCATTTATGTAATATATCTACTCTATGACTAATTTAATGTATGTTTAATCTACTCTATACCTCTTCGACCACCTCCTCATTACCTGTACTCTCTAGCTCACCTTTCTCCCAGTACATAGCTTTTATCTTACCCTAACTTCTTTATTTTTTAACTTTCACTTCACTCTTTCCTACTGATGATGTTCTCCTTGTACCCATTTCTCTATTACTTATACTGTAGCTACCACTAAATAATGATCTGATATAAAAAATATGCTTATACAGAAACCTACCCATCAGCCTTTTTTCTATTAATACATAGTCCAACAAACTGCTGTCATTATAAATTTTCACTGCCCGGAGGATTTGAACCCTTGGCAAGCCAGTCCCAAAGCTAGCAAGCTAGTGCATATCCACTGGACCATGTCAGCCTAATAAGATTCATCCATGTGGTGAGTTTACAATAGTGTTATTATGATTTATTGAGTCATTCTGGATAAAAAAGTACATATTTCATGTACTTATTTATCTGCATTTTCTTCAAATACATATTACCTATTACCAAACCTCTTTCTACACATAGTTTAGTTAGAGGCCCCCATTAACATTTATCCCTGGCATTCCACAGTTACCTACCATGCCATCTACAATGGTTTTTTCCCATTTTAACATTTAAGCCCCCTACAAGAATAGAATGAAAGGGGGTAAAGCATCTGGAACTGATGGGATCATGACAGAAATGTTAAAAGCAGGGGGGGATATAGTGTTGGAGTGGTTGGTACTTTTGTTTAATAAATGTATGAAAGAGGGGAAGGTACCTAGGGATTGGTGGAGAGCATGTATAGTCCCTTTATATAAAGAGAAAGGGGACAAAAGAGACTGTAAAAATTATAGAGGAATAAGTTTACTGAGTATACCAGGAAAAGTGTATGGTAGGGTTATAATTGAAAGAATTAGAGGTAAGACAGAATGTAGGATTGTGGATGAGCAAGGAGGTTTCAGAGTGGGTAGGGGATGTGTAGATCAAGTGTTTACATTGAAGCATATATGTGAATAGTATTTAGATAAAGGTAGGGAAGTTTTTATTGCATTTATGGATTTAGAAAAGGCATATGATAGAGTGGATAGAGGAGCAAGGTGGCAGATGTTGCAAGTATATGGAATAGGTGGTAAGTTATTAAATGCTGTAAAGAGTTTTTATGAGGATAGTGAGGCTCAGGTTAGGGTGTGTAGAAGAGAGGGAGACTACTTCCCTGTAAAAGTAGGTCTTAGACAGGGATGTGTAATGTCACCATGGTTGTTTAATATATTTATAGATGGGGTTGTAAAGGAAGTAAATGCTAGGGTGTTTGGGAGAGGGGTGGGATTAAATTTTGGGGAATCAAATTCAAAATGGGAATTGACACAGTTACTTTTTGCTGATGATACTGTGCTTATGGGAGATTCTAAAGAAAAATTGCAAAGGTTAGTGGATGAGTTTGGGAATATGTGTAAAGGTAGAAAGTTGAAAGTGAACATAGAAAAGAGTAAGGTGATGAGGGTATCAAATGATTTAGATAAAGAAAAATTGGATATCAAATTGGGGAGGAGGAGTATGGAAGAAGTGAATGTTTTCAGATACTTGGGAGTTGACGTGTCGGCAGATGGATTTATGAAGGATGAGGTTAATCATAGAATTGATGAGGGAAAAACGGTGAGTGGTGCGTTGAGGTATATGTGGAGTCAAAAAACGTTATCTATGGAGGCAAAGAAGGGAATGTATGAAAGTATAGTAGTACCAACACTCTTATATGGGTGTGAAGCTTGGGTGGTAAATGCAGCAGCGAGGAGATGGTTGGAGGCAGTGGAGATGTCCTGTTTAAGGGCAATGTGTGGTGTAAATATTATGCAGAAAATTCGGAGTGTGGAAATTAGGAAAAGGTGTGGAGTTAATAAAAGTATTAGTCAGAGGGCAGAAGAGGGGTTGTTGAGGTGGTTTAGTCATTTAGAGAGAATGGATCAAAGTAGAATGACATGGAAAGCATATAAATCTATAGGGGAAGGAAGGCGGGGTAGAGGTCGTCCTCGAAACGGTTGGAGAGAGGGGGTAAAGGAGGTTTTGTGGGCAAGGGACTTGGACTTCCAGCAAGCGTGCGTGAGTGTGTTAGATAGGAGTGAATGGAGACGAATGGTACTTGGGACCTGACGATCTGTTGGAGTGTGAGCAGGGTAATATTTAGTGAAGGGATTCAGGGAAACCGGTTATTTTCATATAGTCGGACTTGAG
The DNA here is from genome assembly GCF_038502225.1 of Cherax quadricarinatus. NCBI lineage: Eukaryota > Metazoa > Arthropoda > Malacostraca > Decapoda > Parastacidae > Cherax > Cherax quadricarinatus. The sequence goes on from NC_091332.1 coordinate 22,575,918, forward strand.
TCTTGGAAATGGGAAGTACAGTGCCTGCACTTTAAAGGAGTGGTTTGGGATATTGGCAGTTTGGAGGGATATGTTGTGTATCTTTATATGTGTATGCTTCTAAACTGTTGTATTCTGAGCACCTCTGCAAAAACAGTGATAATGTGTGAGTGTGGTGAAAGTGTTGAATGATGATGAAAGCATTTTCTTTTTGGGGGTTTTCTTATTTTTTTTGGGTCACCCTGCCTCGGTGGGAGACGGCCGACTTGTTGAAAAAAAAAAAAAAAAAACAAGAAATATCTTCTCACTTGGGTCATCCTTCCAAAACATTTGATTAGCACCTCCCAGAATCTCTTTCTTCTACACACCTCTCATTCCCAGATGCATAAACACTACTGTAAGCTGCTTCTCACATTGAATCCTTATTCTAGTCCATGTAATTCTTAAGTTTATAAACCTATACCCCATCTTCTATAGTTGATCATTTAATATTACTTCTACCCCTTCTTTAGCTCTTGTTCTCTCAGATACAACTGATTTAGCCCCTTTTACTCCTTCCCACTGAACTTCTCCTACCTCTGTAACTTTGTTTTGCTTTGAGCTAGGATACCCAGCTTTTTTTTCATTCATACCATTAAGCAATCAGTTCTTTCTTCTCATCCATAATGCAACCATGCACATTCAGGCATCCTCCCTCAAAATTTACTTCTTTTTCATTTTAGTTATTCTAAATATTTCTTCTACTATGGCTGGAGCCTTCTAACAGCTGGCAGGTGGTTAAACTACCAGTCTAGACCACACACATTCACATCAGTGCCTTCACTTGTCTTCTTTATTGTAGCACTTCATTTGTCCTGTCCCCTAGTGGGCCTGCATCCCTATTTAGGATATGTGATGGGTTATCCTGCTCTTCAAGGATTTCTGATGGTGATAGGAATTTGCTTTTGCTCACCAGCTTTATGACAGTCATCCATCTTATCTGAGTTCTTCCCTTCAGGCCACCAAGCTTCCTTCATTGAGTAAGATTCTTTCAAGTGAGCCATCCAGGGATGACCTTCCTTGGGCTGTAGGTGGAAAATGGTTTGTTCCTCTGGTAGAGTTTTTGGTTCCTAATAAGAGAGCACAGGGTCCTTTTGCTTCCCATTCCTGGTGATACCTACTTTTATTTTGATGTCCACCAGGGGCCTGACAGGCTTAGCAGGGTTGGTGAACCCACTTTTCCCTGAGCCTGAGCCCTGTGCCCTCAACAAAGACATCACATGTTAACCAAGTTATTGGCTGCTCAGCCAGTAAACAGTTGGCTGGCAACCAGTTAGGCTTTACTTGATTCTTACATCCTTTCCCTCCATGCACATATGGATCATTCAGTGGATCACATCAACTCTCAAGATTCTGGCAGAAATCAGGGCCTCTTCAACTTGAGTCAATTTTTGTGTGAGATATGTGAATTATTCCTAAGACTCACAACTGTTCATGAGAGCACCAGCCTTTTCAGGCCTCAGCCACTGTCTTCATCAGTATTTTTTGCAGGTCACTGATTGCTTCCATCCTTTGAGCTCTGTGGGCTAGTGCCTTAGAGTTTGGAGACTGCTATGAGGCTTTCACTATATGTACATGAACCATCTCACAGCATATTATTTGAGGAAATTGAGATGGGATATTGGCTTGATCCCATTTCTTTTATTGTTATACATGAGAGTTCAAAATGGTCACTGTGTCGTTGTGAAGGTTGATAATCAAAACTTGGAGAAATTTTAAAACAATATAAGTAGTATAATGATTTATATGTGGTAAATTGTTAATAAATTTATAATTGCATGTTGAAGATGGGATGTTTAGGATTCAGGCCTTACTGATTACTCTGAAAGCCAGCAAATAGGCCAGTTTCGTAAGGAAAATGATAAATTTTCCAGCTTTTATTATGTATTACAAGCAGTACACCATAGTGCATGAAAAGACAAGGTATGCTGGGATAAAATTGGTCTAAGTTTTGGTTTTAAACAGTTAATATGTTTGGGACTATCCTTAAATGTGCCAGTTACTAAAAAATTCAGATTTTTCTGGTAGAAGAATATACAAGATACTCTATATCAGTTGATTATACATCAACTTTTTATATGCAATATACTGCAGTATACACTTTATTTATTTTTTTAACACATCGGCCATTTCCCACAGAGGCAGGGTGACCCAGAAAGAAAGAAAAACCCAGAAAGAAGGGAAAAACTTTCATCATTGTTCAACATTTTCACCATTATTCATACATAATCACTGTCTTTGCAGAGGCGCTCAGATACAAGTCCTTAAAGGAGGGGTTAGCCAGGACTCAAGTCTGGCTAACTGGTTTCCCCGAATCCCTTCACAAAATATTACCCTGCTCATCAAGTCCCAAAAACGTTTAGTCTCTATGCACTCCTATCTGACAAGCTCACTCACACTTGCTGGAAGTCCCAGCCTCTCGCCCACAAAACTTCCCTAACCCCCTTCCTCCAACCTTTAATAGAATGACCCCTACCTCGCCTTCCTTTCTCTACATATTTATACCCTCTCCAAGTCTTTCTGCTTTGTTCCATCCTCTTTAAATGACCAAACCACCTCAACAACCCTTCTTCAGCCCTCTGACTGATACTTTTACTAACTCCACACCTCCTCCTAATTTCCATGCTACGAATTCTCTGCACAATATTTACACCACACATTTCCCCTAGACACGACATCTCCACTGCCTCCAGCTTACTCCTTGCTGCAGCATTTACAACCCATACTTCACACCCATATAAGAGTGTTGGTACCACTATACTCTTGTACATTCCCTTGTTTGCCTCCAAGAATAATGTTTCTTGTCTCCACAGATACCTGAAAGCACCAGTTGCCTTTTTACCTTCATCAGTTCTATGGTTAACCTTGTCCTTCATAAACCCATCTACTGACAAGTTAACTCCTAAATAAATGAACACATTCACTTCTTCCATACTCCCTCTCTCCAATGTGATATCCAGTTTTTCTTGATCTAAATTGTTTGATACCCTCATCACCATACCCTTATCTATGTTCACTTTCAACTTTCTTCCTTTACACACCCTCCTAAACTTGTCCACTAACTTTTGCAACTTTTCTTTAGAATCTCCCAAAAGCACAGTATCATCAGCAAAAAGTAACTGTCAACTCCTATTTTGTATTTGATTCCCCATAATTAACCCTTTCAGGGTCCGTCCCATAGATCTACGGCTTTACGTTCAGGGTCCAAACCGTAGATCTACGCCATGAGCTCAGCTCACTCTGATAAACTGTGAGTGGTACATTTGGGCCTAGATATGAGAGAATACATCTATGTGGTATGTGTGCACCACATAAAACAGATCCTGCAGCACACTGTGTATAATGAGAGAAAAAAAATGAAATCATGATTTTTCGATTAAAACAGCAACTTTGCAGTGTTTTTTCGTATGTTTTTTATAGTTGTATTTGCGATTTCTTGGTCTCATTTGATAGAATGGAAGACATATTACAGAAATAGAGATGATTTTGATTGGTTTTAGCACTGGAAATGACTTGAAACTGAGCTCAAAGTAGCAGAAATGTTAAATTTTTGCCGATATTCAAGAGTAAACAAACGACCTTACACATCTAATACACGTCAGCTGGTGGGTCTAATATACATTCACAAATATGGTGATGATATTTATACAATTATTACAGTATTGCATAACAGTAAATCTTCTATTTTTTGGTGTGAATAAAAATTCATTATGTGAATAAAAAATCAAAATGGAATTTATTTGTAAAGCCACAAAACATAACTAATGAACAGAGGAAATGTTAGTTTAGTGCCAGGAATGCCTACATTGTTCATTCTGGACCTTATTTTGAAATTGGAATATTTTGAACTTTGTGTTAAATTGGCCAAATTAACAATTTCCGATCACTTTATTTTGTAGTTGAAACAGTTGACTTGGCGATTTCTTGTGCTCAATCGATAGAATAGAAGTAATACTAGTGAAATAGCTAAGAATTTGGTTGATTGGAATAATGTAATTGGCCTAAAATGGGAGTCAAAGTCGGCAAAATCGCCGATTCGTAAATATCGCTGACACATCAAAATTCGCGAGAGCATAATTTCGTCAATTTTCCACCAAATTTCGTACTTTTTGTTTTATTACCTTCACAAAAAGATTCTCTACGATTTCATAAGAAAAAATAAAAAAATTTTTTTTTTTAAATTCTTGGACACTGGTGCGTGACTCCAGATTTGGGCCTTGGACCCTGAAAGGGTTAATCCCACCCTCCCCCCAACACCATATCATTTACTTTTTTACAACTCCATCTGTAAATATGTTAAACAACCATGGTGACATTACACATCCTTGTCTGAGGCCTACTTTTACTGGGAAGTAATCTCCCTCTCTCCTACATACTCTAACCCGAGCCTCAGTATCCACATAAAAACTCTTTACAGCATTTAGTACTTACTACTACTTATTCTATACACTTGCAACATCTGCCACATTGCTCCCCTATCCACCCTATTGTTTGCCTTTTCTAAATCACAAGTGCAATGAAAACTTCCCTACCTTTATCTAAATACTGTTCACATATCTTTCTTTCTTTCAACGTACCAGCCGTATCCCACTGAGGTGGGGTGGCCCAAAAGAAAAAACTAAAGTTTCTCTTTTTAAATTTAGTAATATATACAGGAGAAGGGATTACTTGCCCCTTGCTCCCCGCATTTTAGTCGCCTCTTACAACACGCATGGCTTACGGAGGAAGAATTCTGTTCCACTTCCCCATGGAGGTAAGAGGAAATAAACAAGAACAAGAACTAGAAAGAAAATAGAAGAAAACCCAGAGGGGTGTGTGTGTATATATATGCTTGTACATGTATGTGTAGTGTGACCTAAATGCAAGTAGAAGTAGCAAGACATACCTGAAATCTTGCATGTTTATAAGACAGACAAAAGACACCAGCACTCCTACCATCATGTAAAACAATTACAGGCTTTCGTTGTACACTCACTTGGAAGGACGGTAGTACCTCCCTGGGCGGTTGCTGTTTACCAACCTACTACCTAGACTGTTCACATATATGGTTCAATATAAATGCTTGATGTACACATCCCCTTCCCATTCAAAAGCCTCCTTGTTCATCTGCAGTCCTGCTCTGTCCTACCTCTAATTATTTCTATAATAATTGTACCATACACTTTATCTGGTATACTTCTTAGTAAACTTATTCCCTTATAATTTTTAGAATCTCTTTTGTCCCCCTTCCCGTTATAATAAGGAACTACACATGCTCTCTGCCAGTTCCTAAGTACTTTTTCCTTTTTCATACATTTCTTCTTTCTTCTTTCAACACACTGGCCGTATCCCACCAAGGCAGGGTGGCCCAAAAAGAAAAACGAAAGTTTCTCTTAAATTTAGTAATTTATACTGGAGAAGGGGTTACTAGCCCCTTGCTCCCGGCATTTTAGTCGCCTCTTACAACACACATGGCTTACGGAGGAAGAATTCTGTTCCACTTCCCCATGGAGATAAGAGGAAATAAACAAGAACAAGAACTAGAAAGAAAATAGAAGAATACCTAGAGGGGTGTGTATATATATGCTTGTACATGTATGTGTAGTGTGACCTAAGTGCAAGTAGAAGTAACAAGACATACCTGAAATCTTGCATGTTTATGAGACAGACAAAAGACACCAGCAATCCTACCATCATGTAAAACAATTACAGGCTTTCGTTGTACACTCACTTGGCAGGACGGTAGTACCTCCCTGGGCGGTTGCTGTTTACCAACCTACTACCTAGACTGTTCACATACATGGTTCAATATAAATGCTTGATGTACACATCCCCTTCCCATTCAAAAGCCTCCTTGTTCACCTGCAGTCCTGCTCTGTCCTACCTCTAATTATTTCTATAATAATTGCACCATACACTTTATCTGGTATACTTCTTAGTAAACTTATTCCCTTTTAATTTTAAGAATCTCTTTTGTTCCCCTTTCCGTTTTAATAAGGAACTACACATGCTCTCTGCCTGTCCCAAGGTACCTTTTCCTCTTTCATACATTTATTGAACAAAAATACCAACCTCTCCAACGCTATATCATTCCCCTGCTTTTAACATTTCTGTCATGATCCCATTGCTTTACCCCTTTCATTCTATGTAATGCCTTACGCACCTTCCCCACACTCACATCCGGATCCTCTTCACTCCCAAAATATGTCATGCCTCCCTGGCCAGTGCATGAAATTGCTGCCTCCCTCTCTTCATCAACATTTAAGCTCCTCAAAATATTCCCACCATCTTCCCAATACCTCCAACTCCCCATCTACTAACTCCCCTACTCTGTTTTTAATTGACAAATCCATTTGTTCCCTAGGCATTTTTAACCTGTTTATCTCCAAAAATTTTTCTTATTCTCAGCAATGTTTGTTGGCAGTACCTCACCCTCTCTATCATTTGCTCTCCTTTTGCACTGTCTCACCACTGTCTTCACCTTTCTTTTACTCTCCATATACTCCACCCTTCTTACATCACTTCTGCTTTGTGAAAACCTCTCATAAGCAACTTTTTCTCATTTATCACACCCTTTACCTCATCATTCCACCAATCACTCCTCTTTCCTCCTGCCCCCACCCTCCTATAGCCACAAACTTCTGCCCCACATTCAAACACTGCATTTTTAAAACTATTCCACCCCTCTTCAATCCCCACACTACCTATACTTGCACTAGCCCACTTTTCTGCTAATAATTGCTTAAATCTCACCCTAACTTCCTCCTCCCTTAATTTATAAACTTTCACCTCTCTCTTACCTGCTGTTACCATTTTCCGTTTGCTCCATCTACCCCATACTCTAACTGTAGCTACAACTAAATAGATCCGATACATCTGTTGCCCTTCTGTAAACGTGCACATCCTGAATCCTACCCATCAACCTTTTATTCACCAATACATAATCTAGCAGACTACTTTCATTACATGCTATATCATATCTTTTATGTTTTTCATAAAATATGTATTACTTATTACCAAACCTCTTTCTACACACAGTTCAATTAAAGGCTCCCCCATTTCATTTACCCTTGGCACCCCAGATTTACCTACTACTCCCTCCACAACATTTTTACTGACTTCAGCATTTAGGTCCTCAACCACAAGTACTCTTTCACTTGGTTCAAAACTAACCATGCACTCACTCAACATTTCCCAAAATCTCTCTCCCTCTTTACACTTCTCTCTTCTCCAAGTGCATAACCTTACTATAACCCACTTTTCACATCCAACCTTTATTTTACTCTACATAATCCTTGAATTTATACATTTATATTCCTTTTTTTCCAGCCATAACGTATCTGTCAACATTATTGCTACTCCTTTCTTAGCTCCAACTCTATTAGAAACCTCTGACCTAGTCCCATTTATTTCTCCCCACTGAAGCTCTCCTACCCCCTTCAGCTTTGTTTCACTTAGAGCCAGGACATCCAGCTTCTTTTCTTTCATAACATCCACAATCATCTCTTTCTTATCATTCACACTACACCCACACACATTCACACATCCCACTTTGCTGGTTTTCTTTTTATTATTTTTATTAAGCTGTTCAGGAAAAGGGGTTACTAGCCCATTGCTCCTGGCATTTTAGTTGACGTTTACAACTCGTATGGCTTTATTTATTTATTTATTTGCAAACAGTACATAGAGATTGTGTATATACAATAGTGGGTTGCAATGCAAAGAGAGCCTCTATTATGCCTAGGCATTATGGGCCAACCTAACATTATTGGCTTACATTCTACTTAATACTAAGAAGTAGTATATCATAGTTGTACAGTAGGAAAGTAATTATTTCATAGTTGTACAGTAGAATATTAATTATAAATGAATCAAAATTTGTATAATACAAAGATATATGTATTTTTATTCTAAAATGCTTTTGTGAAAAACAATGATTCAATTATATTCCTGTCAACAATGGATAAAAGGTTCAATGTGATTGTTTCAGTTATGATGTGGGATTACATAGGTGAGTAAATGTGTACTGAGTATTTAGCATTTAGTCTAGGGTGATTAAGTGGCTTTTGAGAAGAATCTTAAATTGATTTTCAGACTGGGTTACTTTAATATCTTCTGGTAATGAATTCCATATTTTGGGGTCCTTTATGTGCATAGAGTTTTTACACAGTGTGATATGGACACGAGGTATATCAAAAAGAGATCTGTGTCTTGTGTTGTGGTCATGTGTCCTGTTTAGGTTGGTGAGGAAAAGTTTGAGTGGGGGGTTTATATTTGCATGTATTGTTCTGTGTATGTAGTAGGCACATGAATAAGTATGGATGTTCTTAATGGTAAGCAGATTCAGACTTTTGAAAATTGGTGGAGTATGCTGGCAGGAGTGGGAATTTGTTATTCTTACTTCTGCCTTTTGCTGGGTTATTAGGGGTTTTAGGTGATTGGATGTTGTTGATTCCCATGCACAAATTCCATATGTAAGATAAGGGTATATGAGTGAATGGTACAGTGCCAGGAGAGCTGATTGTGGAACGTAGTACCTTATCTTTGATAGTATGCCTACAGTCTTGGAGATTTTCTTGGTGATTTGTTGTATGTGTGTCCGGAACTTAAGGCTACTGTCAAGGTGGATACCTAGGAATTTTCCCTCTGCGAGTCTTGTGACTGATGATCCATTTAGCGTTATGTTAATTGGATCATTTGCAGCTTTGTTTCCAAACTGAATGAAATAGGTTTTATCAGTGTTCAGGGTAAGTTTGTTAGTCATTATCCAGGCAGATAATTTCTGTTATTCAGCATTGACTGTGTTTGCTAGTATGACTGTGTTTGGGTGGGAAAATACATATGTAGTGTCATCTGCAAATAATATGGGTTTGAGTTGCTGTGATGCATTCGGTAGATCATTGATGTAGATGAAAAAGAATAGTGGTCCAAGGGCGCTTCCTTGTGGGACTCCTACTGTGATTGGTTGGGTGGAGGAGTTTGCATCATTTGCATACACATTGAGTTCTGTTACTAAGGTATGACTTTAGGTAGTTGAGGGAGTGGCCTCTGATACCATAGTGCATTAATTTGGAGTACAGTAGTTCATGGTCGACTGTATCGAAAGCTTTACGTAAATCAATGAAAATGCCCAGCGTGACTTCTTTCTTTTCAAGTGCAGTATATATTAGTTTTAGCATGTGTATGATAGCATCATTTGTGCTTTTATTATTCCTGAATCCAAACTGACAAGGGTTTAAGATGTTGTGTGAAACGAGGTAGGAATACATCCATCTATGAATTAATTTTTCAAAGATTTTAGAGAGCAGTGGTAAGTTAGATATTGGTCTATAGTTATTCAAGTCAGCTTATAGAAGAAAGGTTCTTATTCCACTTCCCCATGGATATAAAAGGAAAAGTAATAAGAACAAAAACTATTAAGATAAAATCAAAGAAAACTCAGATTAGTGTGTATACATAAACATGTACATGCATGTGTAGTATGACCTAAGTGTGTATGAAACAGAAAAAAGACACCTGCCCTCCTACCATCATGTAAAACAAATACAGGTTTCTGTCTCACACTCATTTGGTAGGACAGTAGTACACCTACCATCCGACTTACGGCCTGCTCGACCTACGACCACTTGACTTACGGCCGTGTTTTTTATGCCAAATTTCTGGGAAATAAACAGCTGTTTATGTTGTACACAGTGTTTATCCTAAACCTTACAGTATAAAATACGGTACTAACAGCATAAAAAGTAAAGTAAAAAATGAAATACCAAAATAAAACAATAAAATAAAGTCATTACAAAAATGTGATGTTGATATTCAGTAGTAAATTTCGACTTACGTCCATTTTGACTTATGACCGGTTGGTCAGAACCAAGCTTGGTCGTAAGTCGGATGGTAGGTGTACTTCCTTAGGTGGATGCTGTCTACCAACCTACTACATATTTTTTTTTTCCAACAAACCGGCCATATCCCACCAAGGCAGGGTGGCCCAAAAAGAAAAATGAAAGTTTCTCTTTTTAAATTTAGTAATTTATGCAGGAGAAGGGGTTACTAGCCCCTTGCTCCCGGCATTTTAGTCGCCTCTTACAACACGCATGGCTCACAGAGGAAGAATTCTGTTCCACTTCCCCATGGAGATAAGAGGAAATAAACAGGAAAAAGACCTAGAAAGAAAATAGATGAAAACCCAGAGGGGTGTGTATATATATGCTTGTACAGTGGACCCCCGCATAACGATTACCTCCGAATGCGACCAATTATGTAAGTGTATTTTTGTAAGTGCGTTTGTACGTGTATGTTTGGGGGTCTGAAATGGACTAATCTACTTCACAATATTCCTTATGGGAATAAATTCGGTCAGTACTGGCACCTGAACATACTTATGGAGTGAAAAAATATCGTTAACCGGGGGTCCACTGTACTTGTATGTGTAGTGTGGCCGAAGTGTAAGTAGAAGTAGCAAGACGTACCTGAAATCTTGCATGTTCTTTCTTCTTTCTTTCAACACATCGGCTGTATCCCACCGAGGCGGGGTGGCCCATAAGGAAAAAATGAAAGTTTCTCCTTTTCTTTCTTCTTTCTTTCAACACACCGGCCGTATCCCACCGAGGCGGGGTGGCCCAAAAGGAAAAACGAAAGTTTCTCCTTTTACATTTAGTAATATATACAGGAGAAGGGGTTACTAGCCCCTTGCTCCCGGCATTTTAGTCGCCTCTTACAACACGCATGACTTACGGAGGAAGAATTCTGTTCCACTTCCCCATGGAGGTAAGAGGAAATAAACACAAGAACTAGAAAGAAAATTGAAAAAACCTTAAGGGATGTGTCTGTATATGCTTGTACATGTATGTGTAGTGTGACCTAAGTGTAATTAGAAGCAGCAAGACGTACCTGAAATCTTGCATGTGCATGAGACAATAAAAAGACAACAGCAATTCTACCATCATGTAAAACAATTACAGGCTTTCGTTGTACACTCACTTGGCAGGACGGTAGTACCTCCCTGGGCGGTTGCTGTCTACCAACCTACTAAATATGTTAATGTATATTAATGTTTAATTAGCCAAACTGAAGTTATTATTTTGTATATAATAATCAAGGGCTACATTTATTTACCATTTACATAAAGTGTCTCTTGATTATGATATGCTGAATGAATTATTGTCTGGAGGGAGGGGGGTAAAGGAGGTTTTGTGTGCGAGGGGCTTGGACTTCCAGCAAGCATGCGTTAGCATGTTAGATAGGAGCGAATGGAGACAAATGGTTTTTAGGACTTGCTGTGCTTTTGGAGAGTGAGCAGTGTAATATTTATGAAGGGATTCTGGGAAACCAGCAGGCCAGACTTGAATCTTGGAGATGGGAAGTACAGTGCCTGCTTTCTGAAGGAGGGGTGTTAATGTTGCAATTTTATAACTGTAGTGCAAGTGCGCCTCTGGCAAGACAGTGTTGGAGTGAATGATGGTGAAAGTTTTTCATTTTCGGGCCACCCTACCTTGTTGGGTAACAGCTGATGTGTCAAAAAAAAATAATTATGTAAAATGTTGTGTGTTTTTCTTTTTTGCACAGTTACCAGTGAATATTATGGAACGTGTCATTCCTGCTTCACAAAAGCCTGGTGTGTTCCTTAGTGACCGAGCAGCCACCAGCCACCAAGCTCTTATTCGATCAGACCAGTTGAGTCGTGTATCAGCCTCGGAACCATGGAGAGCACAACTGTTGCTTCATCATCAGATGGATTTAAATACAATGGAGAAGAAAACAAATGATTGTCGATATAAAACTATTTACGATTTTGAAATTGATGCTTTAACAATTGTACATAATGTTGTTATCTATCAAGGAGGTAAGAAATTGAATAGCAGTTTGTGTGATGCTGATGGTAGCATATTTAGTACACTATTGTAAAGATCTTTGTGACTCCTGTAATTTGTTTTATATTGTTTGAGCTGTTTTTGAAATATAATATTGTCCCTTGTTACTAAACGTGTCTGCAGTTTACAAATTGTGGCCTAACAATATGTATGTCTTCTGCAGTGTTCTTTAATTCTTACGTTATTTTATGTATTAATGTAGAGCAATTTTCAGTTCACAGCAGTGTCGCAGACATGGCACGGCAGATGCTGCGAGACTGTCAGTATGATCTAATGGAATTAGAACAATGTAAAGACTGCTACCGAATGTCTAATGAAAAATCTGACAAATATTGGTTTTGTAAACCTTGTCGACCTCCACATCAGCTAGTATATGCTAAACAAAAGGGATTTCCATATTGGCCAGCAAAGGTGGTTAATGCTTCCAGCATTTGTACGCTGAAGTGTATAATGTATTCCCATATAACTTAAGTTCTCTAAAAATGTGTAATATTTTGCCTTGTACTGAATATAGGTGCTACAGTCTAACCTAATTTTCTTTAATAATATGATAAGGTTTGAAAGAAATTATGTGGAAATTGTTTTGCTAAAGAAAAACAAATGCTTTTCAGGTTATTAGATTAGAAAATGAACTTTATGATGTACGATTTTTCGGAAGTCAACATCAGAGAGCTGTTATAGAAAAGTCTCACATACGTCCAATATCTGTCAATATTCATACACTTCAGGTTAGTGGATTTTATGAACTATTAAGTCTTAATATGTTTTTAATAGCCTTGTTACTTCCCACCACTCTCATTGACCCTTTCAAGTTTAGTGTTTTTCTTTGAATATGAAAGTAATATTTTATATTGATAATGAGAATAATATCTCAGAGACCCTATGCAAGGTAAATTATATGTAAAATATTTTGCACTGTCCAGAGGCGTCGCTAGAGTTGGTGTCAGCCGGGGCTGAATCTCTGGTGTCACCCGGGGCAGCATCTTTGGTGTCACCCCCATGAAATTAAAGGGCGGGGAGATGGAGGGGGTAAACTCTAGTTACGTCACTACTGCAGGACCAGTGACAAATGTTTAGCAATGAGAATGTCTAAGGGCCATAAACTGAACAGGAGAATACTTCTCAACTTTATTAATGATAAACTCAAATGCAGGTACCATTCGACTTACGACCAAGTTCGGTTCCGACAAACCGGTCGGAAGTCGAAATGGACGTAAGTCGAACCTTACTACTGAATATCAACATCACATTTTTGTAATGGAGAGCGTATAAATCTGTAGGGGAAGGAAGGCGGGTTAGGGGTCGTCCTCGAAAAGGTTGGAGGGAGGGGGTAAAGGAGGTTTTGTTGGCGAGGGGCTTGGACTTCCAGCAAGCGTGCGTGAGCGTGTTAGATAGGAGTGAATGGAGACGAATGCTATTTGGGACCTGACGATCTGTAGGAGTATGAACAGGGTAATATTTAATGAAGGGATTCAGGGAAACTGGTTATTTTTATATAGCCAGACTTGAGTCCTGGAAATGGGAAGTACAATGCCGGCACTCTAAAGGAGGGGTTCGGGATACTGGCAGTTTGGAGGGATATGTTGTGTATCTTTATAGGTAAATGCTTCTAAACTGTTGTGTTCTGAGCACCTCTGCAAAAGCAGTGATAATGTGTGAGTGAGGTGAAAGTGTTGAATGATGATGAAAGTATTTTCTTTTGGGGGATTTTCTTTCTTTTTTGGGTCACCCTGCCTCGGTGGGAGACGGCCGACTTGTTAAAAAGAAAAAAAAAAAAATTTGTAATGACTATTTTGTTGTTTTATTTTGGTATATCTTTTTTGCTTTACTTTTTATGCTGTTAGTACTGTATTTTATACTGTAAGGTTTAGGATAAACACTGTGTTCAACAAAACATTTGTTTATTTCCCAGAAATTTGGCATAGAAAACACTGTCGTAAGTCGATTGGCCGTATGTCGAGCAGGTCGTAAATCGGATGGTAGGTGTACCACTTTGAGTATAGGCAACAGATCCTACATATATTCATCTTCAACAATGCCAAAACAAAAATAAAAACTTCAAAAATAAAGAAAAACATTGCAATATCAGAGAAATACTAGTTCCGATTTAACCTTGAGTACAGGTAACATCTCATTGTATCTGATCTTACATTTCCTTGCCTTCAATTATGCAAAATCATCTATTACATCATCAAAATCAATTATTTTCCCTATATAGGCTTATTTGTACTTTGTTAATATATAATAGGCTATACAGAAATGAAGGATTCTTCTCTTATGTTGGTACAGCACTGTTTTAGGCAGTAGTGTCACCTTCTTTAGAGGCTCTGTGGTGTCACCCGGGGTGGCCTCCCCCCCCTCACGATGCTCCTGGCACTGCCTTTGTGAATCTTGGATTATGCAAGTGCTAATGTAAATATGTTGGTGTGTTTATGCATATATGCTGTGGATATAAATGGTCATATATGCTGTGGAACTGACAGGATCATGACAGAAATGTTAAAAGTAGGGGGGGATATAGTGTTGGAGTAGTTGGTATTTTTGTTTAATAAATGTATGAAAGAGGGGAAGGTACCTAGGGATTGGCAGAGAGCATGTATAATTCCTTTATATAAAGGGAAGGGGGACAAATGAGATTGTAAAAATTATAGAGGAAGAAGTTTACTGAGTATACCAGGAAAAGTGTATGGTAGGGTTATTATTGAAAGAATTAGAAGCAAGGGGCTAGTAACCCCTTCTCCTGTATATATTACTAAATGTAAAAGGAGAAGCTTTCGTTTTTCCTTTTGGGCCACCCCGCCTCAGTGGGATACGGCCGGTGTGTTGAAAGAAAAAGAAAATTAGAAGCAAGACAGAATGTAGGATTGCAGATGAGCAAGGAGGTTTTTAGAGTGGGTAGGGGATGTGTTGATCAAGTGTTTACATTGAAACATATATGTGAACAGTATTTAGATAAAGGTAGGGAAGTTTTTATTGCATTTATGGATTTAGAAAAGGCATATGATAGAGTGGATAGGGGAGCAATGTGGCAGATGTTGCAAGTATATAGAATAGGTAGTAAGTTACTAAATGCTGTAAAGAGTTTTTATGAGGATAGTGAGGCTCAGGTTAGGGTGTGTAGAAGAGAGGGAGACTACTTCACGGTAAAAATAGGGCTTAGACAATGATGTGTAATGTCACCATGGTTATTTAATATATTAATAGATGGGGTTGTAAAAGAAGTAAATGCCTGGGTGTTGGGGAGAGGGGTGGGATTAAATTATAGGGATTCAAATACAAAATGGGAATTGACACAGTTACTTTTTGCTGATGATACTGTGCTTATGGGAGATTCTAAAGAAAAGTTGCAAAGGTTAGTGGATGAGTTTGGGAGAGTGTGTAATGGTATAAAGTTGAAAGTGAACATAGAAAAGAGTAAGGTGATGAGGGTATCAAATGATTTAGATAAAGAAAAATTGATTATCAAATTGGAGAGGAGTATGAAAGAAGTGAAAATTTTCAGATATTTGGGAGTTGACGTGTCAGCGGATGGATGTAAGAAGGATGAGGTTAACCATAGAATTAATGAAGGAAAAAAGGTGAGTGGTGCATTGAGGCATACGTGGAGACAAAAAACATTATCTATGGAGGCAAAGAAGGGAATGTATGAAAGTATAGTAGTACCAACACTCTTATATGGGTGTGAAGCTTGGGTTGTAAATGCTGCAGCGAGGAGGCGGTGGAGATGTCCTGTCTAAGGGCAACATGTGGTGTAAATATTATGCAGAGAATTCGGAGTGCGGAAGTTAGGAGAAGGTGTGGAGTTAATAAAAGCATTAATCAGAGGGCTGAAGAGGGGTTGTTGAGGTGATTTGGTCATTTAGAGAGATTGGATGAAAGTAGAATGACATGGAGAGCGTATAAATCTGTAGGTAGG
Source organism: Cherax quadricarinatus (assembly GCF_038502225.1). NCBI lineage: Eukaryota > Metazoa > Arthropoda > Malacostraca > Decapoda > Parastacidae > Cherax > Cherax quadricarinatus. The sequence goes on from NC_091332.1 coordinate 22,591,698, forward strand.
GGAAGGAAGGCGGGGTAGGTGTCGTCCTCGAAAAGGTTGGAGGGAGGGGGTAAAGGAGGTTTTGTGGGTGAGGGGTTTGGACCTCCAGCAAGCATGCCTAAGCGTGTTAGATAGGAGTGAATGGAGACAAGTGGTATTTGGGACCTGACGAGCTGTTGGGGTGTGAGCAGGATAATATTTAGTGAAGGGATTCAGGACAACCGGTTATTTTTATGTAGCTGGACTTAAGTCCTGGAAATGGGAAGTACAATGTCTGCACTCTAAAGAGGGGTTTGGGATATTGGCAGTTTGGAGGGATATGTTGTGTATCTTTATACGTAGTATATGCTTCTAAACTGTTGTGTTCTGGGCACCTCTGCAAAAACAGTGGTTATGTATGAGTGAGGTGAAAGTATTGAATGATGATGAAAGTATTTTCTTTTTGGGGATTTTCTTTCTTTTTGGGTCACCCTGCCTCGGTGGGAGACGGCCAACTTGCTAAAAAAAAAAAATGATGCAGTGAATGTAAATGGTCATATGCTGTGGATATAAATGGTCATATATGCTGTGGATTAAGTCATATATGTTGTGGGCATACATTAAGGTGGCTCAAAAAATTGAATGTTGGAAATGACTTTCACCACAAGGCTGTCCATATAACATTTTGTAATGTAAATATAATGAAAAAATTTGTTAGCTAAAAGGACACAAGTGCAAGTAATGTGACATTTTATTGTGGCAACGTTTCGCTCTCCAGGAGCTTTATCAAGCCGTTACGAAAAATTAAGACATATTGGTCAATATTTGAACATATGTACATATGCAATAGAACCACAGTGAATGTTAATTAAGTTCTTAGCACCTTCATGTTCTCTCAGCCACTATTGCTTGAGAATATGACTGAGAGATCATGAAGGTGCTTGGAATTTAATTTTTATTTACTATAGTTATATTGCATATTAGTTATCACTTGTTTTCTTGTGATTTTATTACATATGCAGTATATGATGCAATAAGATCACAAGATACAGGGAATATCTTAATATGCCAAATAACCAGTGAAAAATGGTGAAATTCCAAGAGAATTCATGATTTCTCACATTATCAAGGAACAGTGTTCCTTGATAATGTGAGAAATCACAAAAGCTCTTGGAATTACAGTTTTTTGCTGTGGTTTTTTTGCATAGAGTATATGATTTTTTTCTTTTTAAGCCACCCGTTCTTGGTGGGGGATAACTGTTTAGGTTAAAAACCACACATACATTTGTTTAACCTTAATGCCCACCTCCCACCAAGGCAGAGGTGACCAAAGAAAAATACTTATTCACCATCTTCATTCAGACAGAAATTTGCTGACATCACAATTCAGATTACACATTACACTCTGACTGCAACATCCTGCACTGTTCAGAGTGCAGGCACTGCCCTTCGCACCTCCAGGACTCAAATCCAGCTAACCAGTTTTTCCTGAATACTTTCACACTCCAACAGCATATCCATTAAAAACTACTTGTCTCCGTTCACACCTATTTAACATGCTCACACAAGCCTGTTGGATGCACAAGCTCCTGAAGCTCAAAGCCCCTTTTAAACTTTACTGGAAAGACCCCTACCACCTTCCCTCCTACTTCAGACTTATATACCCTCTTCATCATCCTGTCTACCTTTGTCCTCTCTACATACCCACACTGCCTTAACAACCCCCTTGGTGTTTCCACACCATTTTCTAATCTCCACACCTTGAATTCTCTGCATAATATTTACACCATACATTGCTCTCAAACATAACATCTCTTCTGCCTGCAGCCTCCTTCTTACTGTACAGTTTAAAGTGTTGGTCCTACTATACTCTTGTACATTCTCCTTGTTTGCCTAAATAGATAAACATGTTTCCTCAGATTTGTCAACATTTTACCACTACCTTTTTTTTTACCCTTGCGTATTCCCTGGTTCACCTCGTCATTCTTAGGTCCATCTGCCAATATGTCTGCTTCCAAATATCTGAATACATTCACTTCCTTCCTCCAATCTGACATGCAATCTTTTATTGCCCTTTTGTATGGTTGTTTTTAATTTCTACTTATTAGATGCAAACAAATAAAAACCACATAATTCATTGTTGAGCCCTGAACATCTCACAGCATATATTCATAGCCATCTAAGCCATGACCACTGTCCTAGGCTAAGCTTAGACAAAGGTCAGCGCGTTTGCAAACAAATAAATGCAGAATATTATTAAGCCCTAAGAAATCACAAAAATATTAAAACTATGGTTTCAGCCAGTCTCTACCAAACAAATGAGAGAGCTCTTTACATTCATAAAATAAATATACAGAAAGAGAATGAATGACAGAGCAAAAATAACCTGTGAAAAAAATTGTGAAGTAGCTTCATTGAATAAATACTTTAATTAGATTTACAAATAAGTTAGACAGGGACAGTACATGAATTGGAATGAATTACTGCAAATAGGAGAACCTGCCTCAACTAATTAATTACAGACTTGCATAAATTAGAAGTGGATAAGAATTATGCAAATTCCATTGCAGAATCAGGGAGGACATCAGAGGATACAAAAATAGCATTAGTTGCTAATACAAAAAATGAGCTGCTTGACTCCTCCCTGAGCACCTGCAAAATGTAATATTGTACAAATATCTCAAATGTGGGAAAACTATTGCTGCATATACAGGCAGGTTTACATTTAGTACTGGATATGTAAATATTGAAGTTAGGAGAGATAATAACCAGTTTGGATAGGCAATCTTTAATTAATACCCATGTCACCCAACTGCATATGACACTCACAAATCAACTTGTGTAGATGTACAGTGAATACTGATGAAGCACTGGTAAAGTGGAGAGCTCTGCTCACTTCAGCTAGTTATGAAATTAGCTGGACTAAAGGGAGTATACTGTATTTTTTAGCTCTGTTCAGTTTCACCAAGGAAAGGAATTCAGTAAAAAAGTTTACACCATCTACATGAAGTACAGTGTGCATGAAAAATACTTCTTGTGAATACTGATGAAGCACTGGTAAAATGAAGAGCTCTGCTTGCTTCGGCTAGTTATTAACCCTTTGAGGGTCCAACACAGGGTCTTAAGTATTTTCAAAAAAGAAAAAAATTATTATTTTTTCTTATGAAATGGTAGAGAATCTTTTCCTGAAGGTAATAAAATAAAAGGTATGATGAAATTACACTACTGTGAATTTTAATGCATCAGTGATTTTTACGCATTGGCGGCTCCTATTTTAGGTCAATTACATTATTCCAGTCGACCAAATTCTTAGCTATTTTGCTAGTATTACTTTTATTTTATTGACTGAACACAAGAAACTGCCCAATTAACTATTTCAACTACCCAGTAAAGTGATCAGAAATTGGTAATTTGGCCAATTTCACACAAAGTTCAAAATATTCCAATTTCAAAATAGGGTCCAGAATAAACAGTGCAGGAATTCCTGGCACTAAAATAACATTTGCTCTGTTATTAGTTATGTTTCCAGACTTTACACATGAATTCTATTTTGATTTTTTATTCATAAAGAATTTTTATTCACACCAAAAAGTAGAAGATTTACTGTTATGCAATATTGTAATAACTGTATAAATAATATCAGTACATTCGTGACTGTATATTAGACCCACCAGTTGATGTGCATTTGTTTACTCTTGAACATCGGCAAAAATTGAATATTTCAGCTACTTTGAGCTCAATTTCAAGCTATTTTCAGTACTAAAACCAATCAAAATCATCTCTATTTCTGTAATATATCTTCCATTCTATCAAATGAGACCAAGAAATTGCAAATACAGCCGTTAAAACCATTAAGAAATACACCGCAAAGTTGCTCTTTTAATCCAAAAAAATGGTTGTAGTTTTTTTCTCGTTATGCACTGCGTGCTGCAGGATTTGTTTTATATGGTGCACACTTACCACATAGATCCAGTCTCTCATATCTAGGCCCAAATTTACTGCTCTCAGCTTATCTGAGTGTATTGAGCTCATGGCGTAGAACTACGGCTTTGTCCCTGTGGACAAGGCATAGGACTATGGCTTGGACCCTCAAAGGGTTAAACTAGCTGAATTGAGTAGAAAGAGTATACTGTATTTCTTTGACTCTGCTCAGTTTCACCCAGGAAAGGAATTCAATAGAAAAAACAAAGAAAGTGGACACCATCTACATATAGTACTTCGTGCATGAAAAATATTTCTTGTATTTTGTAGGTAAAAAGAACTTCAGCATGGAATAAAGCATGTGAAGAACTAAAAAAACATCAGGAGTTTCTTTCAATGATGTCCAATCATGAGCCAGATCACAGGAATATGCGCACAGATTCAGATCCTCGGCATAAAGTTGATACATTGTCTCCTCACCAAGAACCTCAACATCAACACAGGTAAGACTTACTCATTTATACTATCATTGTCTTATCAAAGGCATGAAGATACAACAGTTTAGATGCCCTTCTAAACAGCAAATATCCCAAACCCCTCGTTTAGGCACTGTACAGACTGGCCATCCCTCACTGAGGCAGGGGACCCCAAAAAGAAGAAACTATGAAGTTTTTCTTCTTTTTACATTTAGTATTTTATACAGGAGAAGGGTTCACTAGCCCCTTGCTAGCAGCATATTTGTCACATTTTACAACATGCATGTCTTACAGAGGAACCTAAGGTTTAGGTTCATTGATCAAAAGCAGACCTAGGCAGGGTAAGACAAGGTAGGGCAAGGCATGGCAAGGCAGGGCAAGGCAAGGCAGGGCAGGGCAAGGCAAGACTAGGCAGGGCAAGGCTGGGCAGAGCAGGGCAGGGCAAGGTAAGGCAGGGCTGAGCAAAGCAGGGCTGGGTAAGGTAGGGCTGAGCAAAGCAGGGCTGGGCAAGGCTACGCAAAGCAGAACAGGGCAGGGCAAGATTGGGCAAGACAGGGCTTGCCCCCCTCCTTGACTTCTTCTCTGCCTACCTCTCTTCCTCCTTGCCTCTCTCCCTCTTTGTCTATCTCCCTTTCTGCCTCTCTTCCTTTCTGCCTCCCTCTCTTCCTCCTTCCCTCCTCTGCCTGCCTTCCTCCCTTCCATCCTCTCTCCCTCCCTCCTTTGATCATTGAAACTAAAACCTTGGACAAATATGTGAGTGATAAAGGTTGGATTTGAGTACAACCTGCTTAGCATGGGCCAGTAGGTCTTCTGTAGTGTTCCTATATTATGTGTTATGTAAACAGTAAGGAAAGAAGCCAACATGAACTACTGGATATTATCAAATTTATATAAGGTTGAATATGGTTACTGAGTGTGGTTTATACCTTAATTTACCAAAGAAGTAGGCCCCTCGCTATGTCAGAATTTCAACCTTTCAAAAGCAGTATCCATGAAAAGGTCAACCCCCCAACATTTTGCTTAAAAATGTGGTCTTAAAATCTTGACTTATACATTGGTACATACAGTAACTTCAGCATATAATGTATTTATGTAAGTTTACAAATTCCATGAACAGGTGCTGCACATTGATAGCTATAATTTTGAATAAAAAAATTTGTGTTTATAAACTTTTCTGAATCTGTTTATCAGTCATACATTTTTTAAATTTCTGAGGAGGGTGCTTTTAGTTCCTTAATTAAGATTTCAAGGTCAGTTTAATTGCCATTGACTTATTATATTTAACAATGCCACAAAAAAAATAAATTACCATTACTACCACTACTGAAGCATATAGAATACAAGCAGTATGGAACATTTATTAGTTAACAACTTTCTATTCTGCTGTATTTTAATGTCTGTGGTATTGATACTTTGTACTTTTGGTTTAGAAAAGCATGTAAGCAAACACTAGGACAAATTTATTTAAAATATTTTGTCAAAAAAACAGTATACGTATATAGGTGGAGAGTGAGGTGTGAGTGACGCATGGTGACCTGAAGAATGCCGTGTTGGGATGAGGATGGATAGATAATGTGTCTACCCATCACATGATCCCATTGTCTACCCATCTTCAACATGACATTCTTTAGGTCACCATGCATCATTCACACCTCACTTTCCACCTATATATACTGTCTTTTTAACCTCTGTATGTTAGAAGTGATCAAGGTCCCATCACCGAAGCGTTTTCTAATAAATATGTCCTAGTGTTTGCTTACATGTTTTTCTAAACCAAGTTGTCGATATCTGTTACCAAGGTTAATACCACTGTGTACTTTTATCCTCACCACTACTAATACTTGTTCTGCCTTTACATCATTGTGTGCAAATAACATTTTCTGATATCTCTTATTGTCTTCGTGTGTGTAATGTACGTTTATCTGTGGTGACCTTGTTGCTGAGTAATTTGTTATTTCTTTCCATGTAGAGTTCAAACACAGCTGCTACAAACTACACAGAAGAAGGAAATGAAGGATGACGAGGTATGATATTCAATTGTTTTGATTATCTTTTTGTGATTACCTGTTTATACTTATCTGTATTTGATTACCATACAGTTTGGAAGGATATGTTGTGTATCTTTATAGGTATATACTTCTAAACTGTTGTATTCTGAGCACCTCTGCAAAAACAGTGATTATGTGTGAGTGAGGTGAAAGTGTTGAATGATGATGAAAGTATTTTCTTTTTGGGGATTTTCTTTCTTTTTTTGGTTTTTGGGTCACCCTGCCTCGGTGGGAGATGGCCGACTTGTTAAAAAAAAAAAAAACTATTTCTGGGAGGTATACCATCTTTTAGGAGTGAAGAAGAGCGGGATGTGAGTGTGGGGAGGTGCATGAGGCATTACGTAGAATGAAAGGGGGTAAAGCAGCTGGAACTGACGGGATCATGACAGAAATGTTAAAAGCAGGGGGGGACATATTGTTGGAGTGGTTGGTCTTCTTCTTCTTTCAACGTACCAGCCGTATCCCACTGGAGTGGTTGGTATTTTTGTTTAATAAATGTATGAAAGAGGGGAAGGTACCTAGGGATTGGCGGAGAGCATGTATAGTCCCTTTATATAAAGGGAAGGGGGACAAAAGAGATTGTAAAAATTATAGAGGAATAAGTTTACTAAGTCATGCAAGGTTTCAGGTACATCTTGCTACCTCTACTTAAACTTACGTTACACTACACATACATGTACAAGCATATATATACACACCCCTCTGGGTTTTCTTCTATTTTCTTTCTAGTTCTTGTTCTTGTTTATTTCCTCTTATCTCCATGGGGAAGTGGAGCAGAATTCTTCCTCCGTAAGCCATGCGTGTTGTAAGAGGCGACTAAAATGCCGGGAGCAAGGGACTAGTAACCCCTTCTCCCGTATAAATTACTAAATTTAAAAAGAGAAACTTGCGTTTTTCTTTTTTGGGCCACCCTGTCTTGGTGGGATACGGCCAGTTTGTTGGAAAAAAAAAAAAGTTTACTGAGTATACCAGGAAAAGTGTACGGTAGGGTTATTATTGAAAGAATTAGAGGTAAGACAGAATGTAGAGTGGCGGATGAGCAAGGAGGTTTTAGAGTGGGTAGGGGATGTGTAGATCAAGTGTTTACATTGAAGCATATATGTGAGCAGTGTTTAGATAAGGGTAGGGAAGTTTTTATTGCATTTATGGATTTAGAAAAGGCATATGATGGAGTGGATAGGGAAGCAATGTTGCAGATATTGCAAGTATATGGAATAGGTGGTAAGTTACTAAATGCTGTAAAGAGTTTTTATGAGGATAGTGAGGCTCAGGTTAGGGTGTGTAGAAGAGAGGGAGACTACTTCCCGGTAAAAGTAGGTCTTAGACAAGGATGTGTAATGTCACCATAGTTGTTTAATATATTTATAGATGGGGTTGTAAAAGAAGTAAATGCTAGAGTGTTCGGGAGAGGGGTGGGATTAAATTATGGGGAAATATATACAAAATGGGAAGTGACACAGTTACTTTTTGCTGATGATACTGTGCTTATGGGAGATTCTAAAGAAAAATTGCAAAAGTTAGTGGACGAATTTGGGAGTGTGTGTAAAGGTAGAAAGTTGAAAGTGAACATAGAAAAGAGTAAGGTGATGAGAGTATCAAATGATTTAGATAAAGAAAAATTGGATATCAAATTGGGGAGGAGAAGTATGGAAGAAGTGAATGTTTTCAGATATTTGGGAGTTGACGTGTCAGCGGATGGATTTATGAAGAATGAGGTTAATCATAGAATTGATGAAGGAAAAAAGGTGAGTGGTGCATTGAGGTATAAGTGGAGGCAAAAAAATGTTATCCATTGAGGTAGAGAAGGGAATGTATGAAAGTATAGTAGTACCAACACTCATATATGGGTGTGAAGCTTGGGTTGTAAATGCTGCAGCGAGGAGGCGGTTGGAGGCAGAGATGTCCTGTCTAAGGGCAATGTGTGGTGTAAATATTATGCAGAAAATTCGGAATGTGGAAATTAGGAGGTGTGGAGTGAATAAAAGTATTAGTCAGATGGCTGAAGAGGGTTTGTTGAGGTGGTTTGGTCATTTAGAGAGAATGGATCAAAGTAGAATGACATGGAGAGCTTATAAATCTGTAGGGGAAGGAAGGCAGGGTAGGGGTCGTCCTCAAAAAGGTTGGAGGGAGGGGGTAAAGGAGGTGTTGTGGGCAAGGGGTTTGGACTTCCAGCAAGCGTGCGTGAGCTTGTTAGATAGGAGTGAATGGAGACAAATGGTATTTGGGACCTGACGAGCTGTTGGACTGTGAGCAGGGTAATATTTAGTGAAGGGATTCAGGGAAACCAGTTATTTTATATAACTGGACTTGAGTCCTAGAAATGGGAAGTACAGTGCCTGCACTCTAAAGGAGGGGTTTGGGATATTGGCAGTTTGGAGGGATATATTGTGTATTTTTATACGTATATACTTCTGAACTGTTGTATTCTGGGCACCTCTGCAAAAACAGTGATTATGTGTGAGTGAGGTGAAAGTGTTGAATAATGAAAGTATTTTCTTTTTGGGGATTTTCTTTCTTTTTGGGTCACCCTGCCTCAGTGGAAGACGGCCGACTTGTTGAAAAAAAAAAAATTCTGTCTCATAAATATGCAAGATTTCAGGTACGTCTTGTTACTTCTACTTACACTTAGGTCACACTACACATTACTCACGAAATCATAATGACACGATTGCAAACAAACCATACCACGGGCGGGATTTGGACCCGCGGTCAGAGAGTCTCAAAACTCCAGACCGTCGCGTTAGCCACTGGACCAGCTAGCCACAATAAGATTGTGGCTAGCTGGTCCAGTGGCTATCGCGACGGTCTGGAGTTTTGAGACTCTGACCGCGGGTTCAAATCCCACCCGTGGTATGGTTTACACTACACATTCATGTACATGTTTATGTATACACACTCGTCTGAGTTTTCTTTGATTTTAACTTAATTGTTCTTGTTCTTATTGCTTTTCTTTTTATATCCGTGGGGAAGTGGAATAAAAATCTTTCCTCCGTAAGCCATGCATGTTGTAAAAGTCAACTAAAGTGCCGGGAACAATGGGCTAGTAACCCCTCTTCCCATATATTCTAGTACAAAGAAAAAGAAGAAAACTGTCAAAGTGGGATGTTTGAATGTGCGTGGATGTTGTGCAAATGATTAGAAGGATATGATTGTTGGCGTTGTGAATGAGAAGAAGCTGGATGTCTTGGCTTTAAGTGAAACAAAGCTGAAAGGGGTGGGAGAGTTTCAGTGGGGAGAAATAAATGGGATTAGGTCAGGGGGTTTCAAATAGAGTTAGAGCTAAAGAAGGAGTAGCAATAATGTTGAAGGCTAAGTTATGGCAAGAAAAGAGGGAATATAAATGTATTAATTCAGGAATATGTGGAGTAAAATAAAGGTTGGATGTGAAAAGTGGATTATAGTAAGCATTTATGCACCTGGAGAAGAGAGAAGTGTAGAGGAGAGATAGAGATTTTGGGAAATGTTGGGTGAGTGCATTGGGGATTTCAATGCTAAAGTGGGTACAAATGCTGTGGAGGGAGTAGTAGTTAAATTTGGGGTGCCAGGGGTAAATGAAAATGGGGAGCCTTTAATTGAGCTATGTGTAGAAAGAGGTTTGGTAATAAGTAATACATATTTTATGAAAAAGAGGATAAATAAGTATACACAAATAACCCGCACATAGAAGAGAGGAGCTTGCAACGACGTTTCGGTCCGACTTGGACCATTTACAAAGTCACACTAACGAGAAGTAAAGCATAAGAACATAAACAGAAGGAACACTGCAGCAGGCCTACTGACCCATGCAGAGCAGGTCCATGCGCTCCCCCCCCAGATTAGCCCAATGACCCACCCAGTCTGGTCACCTCTACTCAAGGAAGGAGCATGGCACCAGACCCAGCAGCACAAGCTAGTCAGGCCCAACTCACACCCACCCACACCCACTCATGCATTTATCTAACCTATTTTTACAAGTACACAACGTTTTAGCCTCAATAACGGTACTTGGGAGTTTACTTTCATCACAGTAAAGTTCTTTCCCCCTAATACCACTCCTCTCATCCAGCAGGTCATTTCTAACCTCAAAAAAGTCTACATAAAAGCAGTGTTTCAAAAGTGCTTTGAAGCAACCTTGGACACTCAGTTGACCCTAAAGAGTTCTGGAGGAATCACTTCACTATCCTCCATTGCATAAGCCTTATAGGTAAGGCTTGGCAGGGAGTGCCTTCCAGGACTTTGAACTCTGCTTGGAGAAAACTATGGCCAGATTGTGTCCAAGAGAAGGATTTTGAAGAGTTTGAGGCTGACCTCGACCCTGCCGACCCTTTGGACTCTATTGTGGCACTGGGGAAGTCCCTGGGGCTGGAGGTGAGTGGTGAAGATGTGGAAGAGTTGATGGAGGACCACAGGGAAGAGCTAACCACTGAAGAGCTGCAAGAGCTTCAACTTGAACAGCAACAGACTGCAGCTGAGGAACTTGCTTCAGAGGAGGAGGAAGAGGGAGTGAAGGAGGTGCCATCTTCATTGATTAAGAACATTTGTGCAAAGTGGAATGATGTGCAAAGTTTTGTCTAGAAGTACTGCCCTGACAAAGCTGAAACAAGCCATATCTGCAACATGTTTAGTGACAAAACTGTGTCGCACTTCAGGGGAATCTTAAAGAGATGCCAGAAACAGAGCACTCTGGACAGTTATTTTGTGAGACAGGGGTCCAGTGACTCTCAAGTTGTTCCTAGTGGCATTAAAAACAAAGAAGGGAAGTAACCCCAGAGAAGGCCTTGCTACCTAAAGTCTTTATGGAGGGGTATTCCCCTTCCAAACAGTAACTCCTCCCTCTTTCTTCCTCCCTGTCTTAAAGAAGCCAGCACTAGCCTTCAATAAAGGTATGTAATATTTATATAATTGTTAAAAACCAATATTATTTCATAGTGACTATCTGTCCATTTAACTTGTTTACCATTACTCAATTGTAGTCCCTTATATATTTTTTGTCCTTTATTTTAGCTCTATATAAATACCTTAGATCATATATTCGCAATTGTTAAACTAATCAAGGTGCTATTCTCAGGTGCTAAAGTTAATAAGTTCACTATTTTGCCATTATACTCCAAAGCTCATTTATTTGATTACCACTTTATTGTTCACCACAACTTATATTAGTCCCTTTTATATTATAATTTTATATTATAATTCTAACTTTAAAGAATTACCTTTAAAGTACTACCTACTATCATATTCCCAAGCTCCATTATTTGATCATCACTTTATTTGTTCACCACAAATTATTTTAGTCCCTTTTATATTGTCTCCTTTATTTTAGCTTTAAAAAACTACCTTAGCTCATTATTTTTTACATTTGTTAAATAATTCAGGTGCTATTTTTTTTAGCTTTAGAATATTTACTTTATTTTTTACTTAATTCTAACTATAGATCCACTACAAATCTTATGATTACAAGCATTGATCCTGATACCAACCTCTTATTTAATAACTTAAATGATTCAAACAGTTACTGTAATTACTACACAGCAGAACAATCAAAGGCACTTCTCAGAGCCAACAACAACATAACTATCTTTAACTACAATATCGGATCTTTAAGCAAGCATTATGATGACCTCCTAGCATTACTAAATTCCTTGCATGCCAATATGTCCATTATTACACTAACTGAAACCTGGCTAAAGCCTGATACTACAGATGTCTATGCCATTCCTGGTTACACAGCCATACACAACTGTAGGCCAGACCAACAAGGGGGTGGCACAGCTATATACTACTCAGACCAACTAGAATGTATCACTAATACTTGCACAAGGGATGAACATGGGGAATATATAATAGCTAAATTCAAATCCAAATACCTACAAAAACCTCTCACAGTGATAAACATCTACAGAATTCCACAATCAAACATTAGCCAATTTAGTCAAAACCTAGGAAGTATGATAACTGATGCACGCATGAACAAAGATCACTTACTACTCTCAGGTGACTTCAATATAAATCTCCTGCAAGACCAGGACCCACACGTTACTGAATTCACAAACACAATGAGTAACTGCATGTTGCTACCAACAGTAGCAAAACCTACAAGAGTTACAGAGACTAGTGTTTCCCTACTTGACCACATCTGGACCAACACCATATCCCCTTTAAAATCAGGCATAATTACAGATAATATCACAGACCACTACCCTACTTTCCTCATAACAACTCTTGGTAAAATACCCCAAGACACTACTAAAGTCACCTTCAGACTTCACAATGAGGTAGCCATTAATAACTTCACAACAGCAGTAACAAACATTGACTGGCACACTGAGCTAGAAATCTATACAGATATTGACGAATGTTTTAATAATTTTCTAAAAAAGACCCAATACCTTTATAACAAGCACTGCCCTAAAAAAACTAAACAGATGACAGCTAAGAGACTGAACAGTCCCTGGCTAACACCCATCATTCTCAAATCCATAAATACAAAACACCGATATGAAAAACAGTACAGAATGGGTCACATAACCAGAGACCAAACAAAACGTTACTCGTCAATCCTAACCAGCCTGATAAGAAGGGCAAAAAAATTGTATTATGAGAACAGATTATCCAACTTACGAGGTGATATAAAAATGACCTGGAAGACCCTATCAGAAATTCTGGGAACAAAAAAGATATCACGACATAGCGAAATAAAATTAGCAAAATCAGATGAACCCCAACTCCCACCAGCAGAAACAGCAAACAGACTCAATGATTTCTTCTCCACTATAGGTCAAAACCTTGCCAATAATATCCCAAGCTCAGATACCCCACCAAATGACTACCTCACTGGCAACTACCCGAACACACTGTTCCTAGCTCCGACTAACCCATACGAAGTCTCCCTTATTATCAACGCACTGAAAAACAAGGCAGGAGATTTAAATACCTTACCACCCTTTATATACAAAAAAGCATCACAAGTACTATCACCAATCATTGCAACACTCTTTAACAAATCCCTTGAATCCTCCACCTTCCCTACAGTTCTCGAAATAACAAGGGTCACCCCGATCCATAAAGGAGGAGACCAAACAGAGTTGAATAACTATAGGCCAATATCCAATTTACACCCTCTCTCAAAAATCTTCGAAAAATTAATTCATAAACGAATCCACTCCTACCTCATCTCCCATAACATTCTCAACCCCTGCCAATTTGGATTCAGGCCTAATAAAAATACTAATGATGCTATTATACACATGCTAGAACATATATACACTGCAATAGAGAAAAAAAAAGTCCCACTGGGGATCTTCATTGACTTACGTAAAGCTTTTGATACAGTTGACCATGACTTGCTCCACGTAAAATTGTCACACTATGGTATTAGAGGGCACTCCCTCAACTACCTCAAGTCTTACCTCAGCAACAGAAGCCAATATGTGTACGCAAATGGGGCAAGCTCTTCCGCACAACCAATTACAGTTGGTGTCCCACAGGGAAGTGTCCTTGGCCCTCTTCTCTTTCTCCTATACATAAATGACCTACCAAATGCTTTGCAATTACTCAAACCCACACTTTTTGCAGATGACACCACATACGTCTTCTCTCACCCGAGCCCAGTCACGCTAGGCAATACTGTAAACACCGAATTACAGAAAATATCTACCTGGATGAGGACTAACAAACTTACACTAAACATTGACAAAACCTACTTCATTCAGTTTGGTAGCAGAGCTACAGATGTACCTCTTAACATAACGATAAACGGATCACCTATCACAAAGCTAACAGAGGGAAAATTCTTAGGAATCCACCTCGATAATAGACTCAAATTTCATACACATATACAACAAATTTCTAAGAAAATTTCCAAGACTGTAGGCATACTATCGAAGATACGGTACTACGTTCCACAGTCAGCCCTCCTGGCCCTTTATCACTCTCTTATTTACCCCTATCTCACCTATGGAATTTGTGCATGGGGCTCAACAACAACTAACCATCTCAGACCACTAATTACCCAACAAAAGGCTGCAGTTAGAATGATAACAAATTCTCACTACAGGCAGCACACTCCACCAATATTCAAAACACTCAGCCTACTCACCATACAAAACATCCATACTTATTATTGCACTTATTACATACATAGAACACTTAACTCTGATATTAACCCTCCCCTCAAACATCTCCTTGCCAACCTCAACAGAACACATGACCATAATACAAGGCACAGATCACTCTTTGATGTTCCTCGTGTCCATCTCACGCTATGCAAAAACTCAATGCCTGGTCACAGACCGGGCCGCGGGGGCGTTGACCCCCGAAACTCTCTCCAGGTAAACATAAAAGGCCCTAAAATCTGGAATTCATTACCTGTAAATATAAAAGAAACACTACCTGTTTATAAATTCAAGTCTCTTCTCAAAGTTCACTTACTCACTCAAAACCAAATAAATACTGAATAACTGAACCATATAAATTGTATATCCTAAATGTTACTCACAATTATATCACACAAATGTTAAACCTAACTTTGTTATTTTTTTAAATACACTACCTAACAGAATACTCCATTCTACTGAATGAACAGCAATGCATGCAACCATAGGACCTGTCTTTGTAATACTCATTTGTATTTTATAGTTATCTGTTTACAATAATGTCTTATCACTGATTTCATCATTGCTTAGTTAATCTTAAGTTAATTTTAAGCCAGCCCGTAATGCTATGCATATAAGTGGCTTTGGCATGCTGCTCTTACCTGTATTTTTTGTACCTCTGTTTGTATGCTAAAATTTCTAAATAAATAAAATAAATAAATAAATAAATAAAAAAAAATTAATTTTTGTGAATATTTTTGTCTGGAATGGATTAATTGTATTTACATTAATTCTTATGGGAAATATTATTTAGGTTTTTGGTCATTTCAGTTTTTAGCTAGCCTTCTGGAACGGATTATGGCCGATGACCGAGGGTCCACTGTATTTTTGTTTAATAAATGTATGAATGAGGGGAAGGTACCTAGGGAGTTTCAGAGAGCATGTATAGTTCCTTTATATAAAGGGAAGGGGGACAAAAGAGATTGTAAAAATTATAGGGGAATAAGTTTACTGAGTATAACAGGAAAAGAGTACTGTAGTTATTATTGAAAGAATTAGAGGTAAGACAGAGAGTAGGATTGCAGATGAGCAAGGAGGCTTTAGAGTAGGTAGGGGATGTGTAGATCAAGTGTTTACATTGAAGCATATATTTTTTTTTTTCAACAAGTCAGCAGTCTCCCACCGAGGCAGGGTGACCCAAAAAAGAAAGAAAATCCCCATAAAGAAAATACTTTCATCATCATTCAACACTTTCACCACACTCACACATTATCACTGTTTTTGCAGAGGTGCTCAGAATACAACAGCTTAGAAGCATATACGTATAAAGATACACAACAGATACAGGTAGGAAAGTTTTCATTGCATTTATGGATTTAGAAAAGGCATATGATAAGAGTGTGGATAGGGGAGCAATGTGGCAGATGTTGTAAGTACAGTATATGGAATAGGTAGTAAGTTACTAAATGCTGTAAAGAGTTTTTATGAGGATAGTGAGGCTCAGGTTAGGGTGTGTTGAAGAGAGGGAGATTACTTCCTGGTAAAAGTAAATGCTAGGGTGTTGGGGAGAGGGGTGGAATTAAATTATGGAGAATCAAATACAAAATGAGAGTTGACACAGTTACTTTTTGCTGATGATATGGTGCTTATGGGAGATTCTGAAGAAAAGTTGCAAAGGTTAGTGGATGAGTTTGGGAGAGTGTGTAAAGGTAGAAAGTTGAAAGTGAAAATAAATAAGAGTAAGGTGATGAGGGTATCAAATGATTTTGATAAAAAAAAAAAATTGGATATCACATTGGAGAGAGGGAGTATGGAAGAAGTGAATGTTTTTAGATTTTTGGGAGTTGAAATGTCAGCAGATGGGTTTATGAAGGATGAGGTTAACCATTGAATTAACCCTTAAACTGTCCAAACAGATCGATGTTCAAATCCGTAGTGCTCCAAAAGTAGATCTACGTTTTTTTTTTTTACATATTTTCAAATATAACAAAAAAAAATGTAGATAGAAGTTTTTTTACACGTTTTCAAATGCAAAAAAAAAAAAGATCTACATTTTTACATACTTTCAAATGTTAAAAAAAACAGATCTACATTTGGACAGTTTAAGGGTTAATGAAGGAGAAAAGGTGAGTGGTGCATTGAGGTATATGTGGAGGCAAAAAATGTTATCTATGGAGGCAAAGAAGGGAATGTATGAAAGTATAGTAGTACCAACACTCTTATATAGGTGTGAAGTTTGGGTTGTAAATGCTGCAGCGAGGAGGCGGTTGGAGGCAGTGGAAATGTCCTGTTTAAGGGCAATGTGTGGTGTAAATATTATGCAGAAAATTCAGAGTGTGCAAATTAGGAGAAGGTGTGGAGTTAATAAAAGTATTAGTCAGAGGGCTGAAGAGGGGTTCTTGAGGTGGTTTGATCATTTAGAGAAAATGGATCAAAGTAGAATGACATGGAGAGCATATAAATCTGTAGGGGAAGGAAGGTGGGGTAGGTGTTGTCCTCGAAAAGGTTGGAGAGAGGGGGTAAAGAAGGTTTTGTGGGCGAGGGGCTTGGACTTCCAGCAAGCGTTCATGAGCGTGTTATAGGAGTGAATGGAGATGAATGATATTTGGGACCTGACAAGCTGTTGTAGTTTGAGCAGGGAAATATTTATTGAAGGGATTCAGGGAAACCAGTTATTTTTATATAGCTGGACTTAAGTACTGGAAATGAGAAGTACAATGCCTGCACTTTAAAGGAGGGGTTTTGGGATATTATCAGTTTGGAGGGATGTGTTATATATCTTTATATATTCTTCTAAACTGTATCTGGGCGCCTCTGCAAAAAAAGTGATTATGTATGAGTGAGGTGAAAATGTTGAATGATGAAAGTATTTTCTTTTTGGGGATTTTCTTTCTTTGTGGGTCACCCTGCCTCAGTGGGAGACAGTCGACTTGTTAAAAAAAAAATATTTGTAATTATTTATCTGTTGTTACAGGAGCATAGCCATTCTCATGGTTTCCTTTCTACTGTGTTGAGATTGTCTTATAATTTTAAAAGGTTTGTGGTGGTTGTGGCATATACAGTGGAACCATGGTACTCAAACTTAATTCATTCCAGAAGGTTGTTTGAGTGCCGATCTGTTCGAGTATCGAACAGATTCTTCCCAACCAATTTTCTTTTTGGTTGGCTGTTATCACTAATCTTTGTAGGCCCCATAGTGACTTATTTATACAAATATTGTAAAAAACACCAAAAAATGCTAAGAAACACAAAATAGTTTACAGCGAAGTTCTGGCAGGTCGTGTTTGTTTGGTTGATTGCTGAGCTTTGTTCAAGTAGGGAACTGTTCAAGTACCAAAGTTCCACTGTACTGTATTACTTGCTCTTATATATCATTCCAGTAGTGTACAGAAATATCAGGTAGTAGGTTGGTAGACAGTAACCATCATGGGAGGTACTACTTTCCTGTCAGGAAGTCCCCCAGAATGGGACTTCCTGACACTGGAGAATGAGGCACATACCATGTAGCAAGTTGATAGACAGTAACCATCCAGTGAGGTACTACCTTCCTGTGACATAAATGTGACACACACTCCAGGTAGTAGGTTGGTAGACAGCACTCATCCAGGAAGGCACTACCTTCCTATCACATGTGTGTAAAAAATACACTTACCAAGTAGTAGGCTGGTAGGTGGCAGCCATCCAGGGATGTTCTATATTTCTGTCATGAATGTGAAATGGGTGTTGAATATTTTACACCAAAAGGATTGTTGGTCTTTTTTTTTTTTCTGTATCATGAGTTAGTTTAATATTGGTCAGGACAGAGTTCTGAGATGAGTATCTTTCGATGACCCGCAAGCTTTGTTCTCTGCACAAATAACCCGCGCATAAAAGAGAGAAGCTTACGACGACGTTTCGGTCCAACTTGGACCATTGACAAAGTCACACTAACCAGAGGTGGAGCAGGACAGCTATATATAGGCAGGAAGAGGTGCTGGTAGTAGTAGTAGTAGTAGTAAAAGAATTGTATATAATACCAACAAGATGAAATTAAGACACATGCACAACACCCGGGCATCCCCATCATAGACGTTTCGCCATCCAGCCAGCCACTGGATGGCGAAACGTCCACAACAAAGACAACCAGACGCCGCACATGTGTCTTAATTTCATCAGTAGTTGTAGTAGTGGTAGAAGAAGAAGAGGTAGTAGTAGTGGTAGTGGTAGAAGTGGGAAATAAGGAA
The DNA here is from genome assembly GCF_038502225.1 of Cherax quadricarinatus. Taxonomy (NCBI): domain Eukaryota; kingdom Metazoa; phylum Arthropoda; class Malacostraca; order Decapoda; family Parastacidae; genus Cherax; species Cherax quadricarinatus. The sequence continues at coordinate 22,610,393 of NC_091332.1, forward strand.
GACGAGCCAGTCAAATACAAAGGAAGGGGAGGCTTCGTCTCTGTAGATGCCTTCCTCTCCCACTACATTGTAAAATGCTCCAAACTTCAGAACACCCGTGACTTAACCTGAATCCTCATTTTTTCTTTTTCTTTTTCTTCTTCTTCCTCTTCCCCTTTCCTCTTTCCTTTTCTCCTCTGGGTTGTCTTTCTCTCTCCTGTCTCGTGTTTCTGTTCCTTCTTCATTTATTTCACCACTTCCCCTTTCACGCACCTCTGTGCACTTGCTCTCCCTCTGTGGGCATCTAGCTCTCTTGCAGTGCTCCCCTTCCTTTGTATTTGACTGGCTCGTCTTCCTTATTTCCCACTTCTACCACTACCACTACTACTACCTCTTCTTCTTCTACTTCTATTACAACTACTGATGAAATTAAGACACATGTGCGGCGTCTGGTTGCTTTTGTTGTGGACATTTCGCCATCCAGTGGCTGGCTGGATGGTGAAACGTCTACGATGGGGATGCCCGGGTGTTGTGCATGTGTCTTAATTTCATCTTGTTGGTATTATATACAATTCTTGTACTACTACTACTACTACTACTACTACTACCAGCACCTCTTCCTGCCTATATATAGCCGTCCTGCTCCACCTCTGGTTAGTGTGATTTTGTCAATGGTCCAAGTCGGATCGAAACTTCGTCGTAAGCTTTTCTCTTTTATGTGTGGGTTATTTGTGTGTTGTTCCAGTCACGGTATTGTGCCTTTTTTGTTATTTATTTCTTCTGTGTCATGAACATGTGATATGACAGATAAATTGTACAATCTTCTACTTACATTTAATACACACTTTAGTAGCTTGTATTCCTATAATAATTCCTTTTGCAGTTTGAGGATTGGTATGTAAGAAAGACAAATATACTATATGTCAATTAGGACATTTTAACAATATGTCCTAGTTATCACATAAGTAGTAACTAGGACATATGTGTCTTACCTACATGTCAGTGTTAATCAATATTTGTATCCTCATGACGATTGGTGTACATTTTTATTGTCCTCTGATGATGGAGATATCTTCAAAAAGGTTCCATTTATCCTGTGAATGGGATAGGCTATCATGGGAGAATATAATTCCCTAGTAATAGAAACTATAGTTCTGCTGGAGCAAAACCTTTAAATTTCCAGTACCTGATGGACCCTTAATGAAATATGTAATGATATCCTCAGTGCCTTACTCATGTCTCTTGGCTGACAGATTTTCAGCACTATAAAATCCATCCAACAAAATGGATTATGACAGGGAAACATAGCCAGCTTTTGTGCCCATTATGTAACTGTCTTATAGATTAGGGTAGCAGTACCAAAGTAAGATGATTTAACTCTTTGAGGGTCCAGACCCTGGATCTGAAACAAGTCCACAGGGTCCAAGAATTTTCAAAAAAAAAAAAAAAAATTCTTATGGAATGATAGAGAATTTTTTTCTGAAGGTAATAACACCAAAAGTATGAAATGTGATGGAAAACTTACGAAATTGCACTTATGCAAATTTAGTAGTCTTTGAGTTCTATTTTAAGCCAATTTAATTGTTCCAGTCGATGAAACTCTTAGCTATTTCATTAGTATGCCTTCCTTTCTGTCGACTAAGTACAAGAAACCGCCCATTTAACTATTTCAATTACCCAGTAAAGTGATCAGAAATTGGTAATTTGGCTAATTTCACACAAAACTCCAAAATTGCCATTTTAAAAACAGGGTCCACAATATACAATGTAGACATTCCTGGCACTAAAACAACATTTCCTCTGTTTATTAGTTACATCCACAGGCCTCTCCTATATTACAATTGCTTTCCATTTAGAATTTTTTATTCACACAAAAAATAGAAGATTTACTTTTATGCAGACTACTGCATTTTTATAATAATTGTGGAATTAATATAAGTGCATTTGTGAATGCATATTAGACTGACCAGTTGGGTGTGTATTGGACGAGTGATGTAATTTGTGTTCTCTGGAATATTGGCAAAAACCGAACATTTCCACTATACTTTGAGCTCAATTTCAAGCTACTTCCAGTCTTGAAACCAATCAAAATCATCTCTATTTCTTTAATATATCTTCGATTCTGTCAAATGATACCAAGAAACTGAGAATACAACCATAAAAATTATCTGATAATACACTGCAGAGTCATTATTTTAAACCAAATATACAGTCAGTTTTTTTCCCATCATGCACTGTGTGGGGCAGGATTTTTTTATATGGGGCACCCCTCACTGCATAGACCCATTCTCTCATATCTAGGCCCACAACTTATCTGAGTGAGCTGAGCTCATCATGTAGTATTATGGCACAGACCCTGAGCTCAAAGCAGTACTACTGCTGGAAACACGTACCACCATCATTCCTTCAGCAGCTGTCTTACGAGAAGTATGCAGAAATCACAATTCAAATGACCCTCTGAACTGCAACATCCCACCATTTCTTCAGAGCTCAGGCACTGTACTTCCCACCTGCAGGTAAATGTTACCTTGCTCATGCTCCAACAGCAAATCTAGCTATGAAAACCACTTGTATCCACTCCAGAGTAACTTGCTCACACAAGCCTGCTAGATGCTCCAACAACAGACATTCAGAACCTCCAGCCTTTCCTGGGATGACCCCACCTTTTCCTCCCACTCAAATTTATACACCTTGGTCATCCTATTCTGCTCCATCCTCTTCTCAGCTGTCTGAATTATACCTTTGGTAATTCTACACTGTCTTCTAACTTTTAACACAAATGTTATGTACTGCATACTGTACTGTAGCTCTGTTCTGTTTAATTAACATGTATACATTAATTAAATAATGTTTAAGACTGTAAGTGAAAGTGAACAGTACTGATGTATAATATTGGGTAAATTTTTTTTTTAACAAACTGGCCTTATCCCACCAAAGCAGGGCAACCCAAAAAGAAAAACAAAAGTTTCTCTTTTTAACTTCAGTAATTTATACAGGAGAATGGGTTACTAGCCTCTTGCTCGTGGCATCATAGTTGCCTCTTACAACACGCTTGGCTTATAGTGGAAGAATTCTTTTCCACTTCCCCATGGAGATAAGAGGAAATAAAGAAAAACAAGAACTATTAAAAATGTAGTGTTAAAGTGTTCAGCAGAAGTTTGTGGTTACAGGAAAGTGGGTGCAGGAGGGAAGAGGAGCGATTGGTGGAATGATGATGTAAAGAGAGTAGTAAGGGAGAAAAAGTTAGCATATGAGAAGTTTTTACAAAGTAGAAGTGATGCAAGGAGGGAAGAGTATATGGAGAAAAAGAGAGAGGTTAAGAGAGTGGTGAAGCAATGTAAAAAGAGAGCAAATGAGAGAGTGGGTGAGATGTTATCAACAAATTTTGTTGAAAATAAGAAAAAGTTTTGGAGTGAGATTAACAAGTTAAGAAAGCCTAGAGAACAAATGGATTTGTCAGTTAAAAATAGGAGAGGAGAGTTATTAAATGGAGAGTTAGAGGTATTGGGAAGATGGAGGGAATATTTTGAGGAATTGTTAAATGTTGATGAAGATAGGGAAGCTGTGATTTCGTGTATAGGGCAAGGAGGAATAACATCTTGTAGGAGTGAGGAAGAGCCAGTTGTGAGTGTGGGGGAAGTTCGTGAGGCAGTAGGTAAAATGAAAGGGGGTAAGGCAGCCGGGATTGATGGGATAAAGATAGAAATGTTAAAAGCAGGTGGGGATATAGTTTTGGAGTGGTTGGTGCAATTGTTTAATAAATGTATGGAAGAGGGTAAGGTACCTAGGGATTGGCAGAGAGCATGCATAGTTCCTTTGTATAAAGGCAAAGGGGATAAAAGAGAGTGCAAAAATTATAGGGGGATAAGTCTGTTGAGTGTACCTGGTAAAGTGTATGGTAGAGTTATAATTGAAAGAATTAAGAGTAAGACGGAGAATAGGATAGCAGATGAACAAGGAGGCTTTAGGAAAGGTAGGGGGTGTGTGGACCAGGTGTTTACAGTGAAACATATAAGTGAACAGTATTTAGATAAGGCTAAAGAGGTCTTTGTGGCATTTATGGATTTGGAAAAGGCGTATGACAGGGTGGATAGGGGGGCAATGTGGCAGATGTTGCAAGTGTATGGTGTAGGAGGTAGGTTACTGAAAGCAGTGAAGAGTTTTTACGAGGATAGTGAGGCTCAAGTTAGAGTATGTAGGAAAGAGGGAAATTTTTTCCCAGTAAAAGTAGGCCTTAGACAAGGATGTGTGATGTCACCGTGGTTGTTTAATATATTTATAGATGGGGTTGTAAGAGAAGTAAATGCGAGGGTCTTGGCAAGAGGCGTGGAGTTAAAAGATAAAGAATCACACACAAAGTGGGAGTTGTCACAGCTGCTCTTTGCTGATGACACTGTGCTCTTGGGAGATTCTGAAGAGAAGTTGCAGAGATTGGTGGATGAATTTGGTAGGGTGTGCAAAAGAAGAAAATTAAAGGTGAATACAGGAAAGAGTAAGGTTATGAGGATAACAAAAAGATTAGGTGATGAAAGATTGAATATCAGATTGGAGGGAGAGAGTATGGAGGAGGTGAACGTATTCAGATATTTGGGAGTGGACGTGTCAGCGGATGGGTCTATGAAAGATGAGGTGAATCATAGAATTGATGAGGGAAAAAGAGTGAGTGGTGCACTTAGGAGTCTGTGGAGACAAAGAACTTTGTCCTTGGAGGCAAAGAGGGGAATGTATGAGAGTATAGTTTTACCAACGCTCTTATATGGGTGTGAAGCGTGGGTGATGAATGTTGCAGCGAGGAGAAGGCTGGAGGCAGTGGAGATGTCATGTCTGAGGGCAATGTGTGGTGTGAATATAATGCAGAGAATTCGTAGTTTGGAAGTTAGGAGGAGGTGCGGGATTACCAAAACTGTTGTCCAGAGGGCTGAGGAAGGGTTGTTGAGGTGGTTCGGACATGTAGAGAGAATGGAGCGAAACAGAATGACTTCAAGAGTGTATCAGTCTGTAGTGGAAGGAAGGCGGGGTAGGGGTCGGCCTAGGAAGGGTTGGAGGGAGGGGGTAAAGGAGGTTTTGTGTGCGAGGGGCTTGGACTTCCAGCAGGCATGCGTGAGCGTGTTTGATAGGAGTGAATGGAGACAAATGGTTTTTTAATACTTGACGTGCTGTTGGAGTGTGAGCAAAGTAACATTTATGAAGGGATTCAGGGAAACCGGCAGGCCGGACTTGAGTCCTGGAGATGGGAAGTACAGTGCCTGCACTCTGAAGGAGGGGTGTTAATGTTGCAGTTTAAAAACTGTAGTGTAAAGCACCCTTCTGGCAAGACAGTGATGGAGTGAATGATGGTGAAAGTTTTTCTTTTTCGGGCCACCCTGCCTTGGTGGGAATCGGCCGGTGTGATAATAATAATAAAAATAAGTCTGTTGAGTGTACCTGGTAAAGTGTATGGTAGAGTTATAATTGAAAGAATTAAGAGTAAGACGGAGAATAGGATAGCAGATGAACAAGGAGGCTTTAGGAAAGGTAGGGGGTGTGTGGACCAGGTGTTTACAGTGAAACATATAAGTGAACAGTATTTAGATAAGGCTAAAGAGGTCTTTGTGGCATTTATGGATTTGGAAAAGGCATATGACAGGGTGGATAGGGGGGCAATGTGGCAGATGTTGCAAGTGTATGGTGTAGGAGGTAGGTTACTGAAAGCAGTGAAGAGTTTTTACGAGGATAGTGAGGCTCAAGTTAGAGTATGTAGGAAAGAGGGAAATTTTTTCCCAGTAAAAGTAGGCCTTAGACAAGGATGTGTGATGTCACCGTGGTTGTTTAATATATTTATAGATGGGGTTGTAAGAGAAGTAAATGCGAGGGTCTTGGCAAGAGGCGTGGAGTTAAAAGATAAAGAATCACACACAAAGTGGGAGTTGTCACAGCTGCTCTTTGCTGATGACACTGTGCTCTTGGGAGATTCTGAAGAGAAGTTGCAGAGATTGGTGGATGAATTTGGTAGGGTGTGCAAAAGAAGAAAATTAAAGGTGAATACAGGAAAGAGTAAGGTTATGAGGATAACAAAAAGATTAGGTGATGAAAGATTGAATATCAGATTGGAGGGAGAGAGTATGGAGGAGGTGAACGTATTCAGATATTTGGGAGTGGACGTGTCAGCGGATGGGTCTATGAAAGATGAGGTGAATCATAGAATTGATGAGGGAAAAAGAGTGAGTGGTGCACTTAGGAGTCTGTGGAGACAAAGAACTTTGTCCTTGGAGGCAAAGAGGGGAATGTATGAGAGTATAGTTTTACCAACGCTCTTATATGGGTGTGAAGCGTGGGTGATGAATGTTGCAGCGAGGAGAAGGCTGGAGGCAGTGGAGATGTCATGTCTGAGGGCAATGTGTGGTGTGAATATAATGCAGAGAATTCGTAGTTTGGAAGTTAGGAGGAGGTGCGGGATTACCAAAACTGTTGTCCAGAGGGCTGAGGAAGGGTTGTTGAGGTGGTTCGGACATGTAGAGAGAATGGAGCGAAACAGAATGACTTCAAGAGTGTATCAGTCTGTAGTGGAAGGAAGGCGGGGTAGGGGTCGGCCTAGGAAGGGTTGGAGGGAGGGGGTAAAGGAGGTTTTGTGTGCGAGGGGCTTGGACTTCCAGCAGGCATGCTTGAGCGTGTTTGATAGGAGTGAATGGAGACAAATGGTTTTTAATACTTGACGTGCTGTTGGAGTGTGAGCAAAGTAACATTTATGAAGGGATTCAGGGAAACCGGCAGGCCGGACTTGAGTCCTGGAGATGGGAAGTACAGTGCCTGCACTCTGAAGGAGGGGTGTTAATGTTGCAGTTTAAAAACTGTAGTGTAAAGCACCCTTCTGGCAAGACAGTGATGGAGTGAATGATGGTGAAAGTTTTTCTTTTTCGGGCCACCCTGCCTTGGTGGGAATCGGCCGGTGTGATAATAAAATAAATAAAAAAGAACTATTAAGAAAATAGAAAACCCGGATGGGTATGTTTATATATATGCGTGTACATGCATGTGTAATGTGACCTAAGTGACCTAAGGTAAATATTCTTACTTAAAAAATAAGCGAAATTAGATGCAGAGTATTATGGCTCGGGAGCACATCTCTGGTTATAATACAAGTGTCTAGGGAAAAATAATTTCTGAGTGCTGAGCACTCGACTTACAAATTATTTTCAGGAACATATTAATATTTTTGACAGTTGCCTCCTTCTGTGATGGTATGGTGCCACTTGTCTATTTCCATCCTTTCACCCTATCACTTTGTACTTCCTAGAGGTGAACTCAAGAAGCCACTTTCTAGACAACTGTAGTTAGGCTACCTAAAGTAAGGTTCATCAGGAAATAGGACATGTGTTTCCTGATGTAGTGTGTCCATGTCATCTTGCTTGTGGGAATGCAAATTATGAATACTCTAATTAGGCTTAGCTCTGTTAAATTTATTTAAATTTCTGGAATAGCTTGAACTGCTGTAGGTCTATAAAACAATGACAAATGGGTAGATATTTTCTGAAGATAAATAAATTTTTATATATGTATCTAATTTTTACACTTTTTGGCAGATTGGAAGTGGCAGCGATGGAGAAGTACATGATCCTGATGACGATGATGATGATGATGATGATGACGATGATGATGATGATGATGACGATGATGACGATGACGATGATGATGATGATGATGAAGAGGAACATGAAGGCGATGATGAGGAAGAAGATGAGCCAGAAGAAGAACAAGCATCCTCCATATCATCTACATCTAAAGCTAAAACTTCAAAGATAAAAAAAGTTAGATGTGTGAAGCGTTAGATCTTTTATTTAAGCTTATTATATTAAAAAAAAAAACTAGGAAAGTTTAATTTATTTCCATCATAAATGTCTTTATATGTACTGAATCTTAATTTTTAAAATACATATCTGATCTACATTTGCAGCCTGACAAATACTTCTTTTCTGAAAGCATAGGCTTATTAGCACAGTGACTAATATACATACGGTGGACCCTCGGTTATCGGCTGTTCCGCCTATCAGCCAGCTCGCTTATCGACCGGTTTTTCAACTTCTGGTTACCGGCCGTTATTTTGCTTATCAGCCATATGGTACACGTCAACCCGCCACCACCAGCCGCTCGCGCATCAGTCTGGTTTTGTCTCTGGGTAAGTGAGGAAGCTTCTGCTCATTCAGCCAAATATTTGCCTGTAATCAGTTGTTTTTTGTGGTTACCAACTGTGAATTAAGTAATCATTGCCCCAAAGGAAGTTCCTTTGGTAAAGAAAGTGAGAAACATGATGGAATTTAAGAAAGAAGTTGTTGAAAAGTTTAAGAGTGGTTTTCAAGTCCTAGAACTTGCCAGGATGTATAGGAAAAACAAATCAACAATCACTTCTATCCTGGCAAAGAAAGAACAAATCAAAGAAGCTGATGTGGCAAAAGGAGTAAATGTGCTAACCAAACAAAGGTCACTGATAATGGAAGATATGGAGAAGTTGTTGGTTTTGTGGATCACCGAAAAACAATTAGCGGGAGATAGTGTCACGGAGTTGATGATTTGTGAGAAGGCAAGGCAGTTGCATGAGGATCTTGGAAAGAAAATACCTGGAAAAAGTGCTACTGTTAGTGAGTTTAGGGCCAGCAAAGGCTGGTTTGAGAGATTTAAGAAGTGTAGTGGCATACATAGTGTGGTAAGGCATGGGGAGGCTGCAAGTTCTGACAAATATGCAGCTGAAAAATTTGTGCAGGAATTCAAGGGGTATGTAGAGGCTGAAGGATTCCTTCCCCAACAAGTGTTCAATTGTGATGAAACAGGCCTCTTTTGGAAGAAATGCCAAAGAAGACCTACATTATGCAGGAGGAAAAAGCACTGCCAGGACACAAGCCTATGAAAGACAGGCTTACTCTTTTGTTCTGTAGTAATGCTAGTGGGGATTTCAAAGTGAAGCCTCTACTGGTGTATCACTCTGAAAATCCCAGAGTGTTCAAGAAAAACAATGTCGTCAAGAATAGATTGTGTGTGATGTGGAAGGCTAATAATAAGGCATGAGTCACAAGGCACATTTTCAAAGAGTGGGTCAGTGATATGTTAGGCCCCAGTGTGAAAAAATACCTCCTGGAAAAGAAATTGCCACTCAAGTGCCTCCTGGTACTGGACAGTGTTCCTTCTCATCCTCCAGACTTGGAAGACCAATTGTTTAGGGACTTTCGTTTTATAACAGTGAAGTTCTTGCCGCCTGACGCCACTCCTCTCATCCAGCCCATGTACCAGCAGGTCATTTCTAACTTCAAAAATCTCTACACAAAAGCAGTGTTTCAAAGGTGCTTTGAAGTGACCTCAGACACTGACTTGACCCTAAGAGAGTTCTGGAAGAATCACTTCAATATCCTCCATTGCAGAATCCTTATAGGGAAGGCTTGGCAGGGAGTGACTTCCAGGACTTTGAACTCTGCTTGGAGAAAATTGTGGCCAGATTGTGTCTTAAGAGAGGGATTTTGAAGGGTTTGGGGCTGACCCTGAGGACCCTATGCCTGTTGTCTTAGGGGAAGTGTATGGGGTTGGATGTGAGTAGCCAGGATGTGGAAGAGTTGGTGGATGACGACAGGGAAGAGCTAACAACTGAAGAGCTGCAAGACCTTCAACTGGAACAGCAATAGACTGCAGCTGAGGAAATTGCTTCAAAGGAGGAGGAAGAGAGAGGGGAGAAGGTGCCTTCTTCAGTGATTAAGGACATGTGTGCAAAGTGGAATGAGTTGCAAAGTTTTGTTGAAAAGTATCACCCTGACCAAGCTGATACAAGGCATATCTGCAACATGTTCAGTGACAAAACCTTGTCTCACTTCAGGGAAATCTTAAGAGTCACCAGAAACAGACCTCTCTGGACAGATTTTTTGTGCGACAAGGGTCCAGTGACACTCAAGCTGGTCCTAGTGCCATTAACCATTTGACTGTTTCAGCCGTATATATACATCTTATGAGCCAGTGTTTCATAGGCATATAAACTCAATTATTCTAGCGGGTTCAAATCAAGCAGGAGAAAGCTGGTAGGCCCACATGTGAGAGAATGGGTCTGTGTGGTAAATGTACACTGTATAAAAAAATCCTGCAGCATACAGTGCATAATGAGGAAAAAAAACTGACTGTGTTTTTGGTTTAAAACGCCGACTTTGAGGTGTATTTTCATGTAGTATTTATGGTTGTATTCTCGTTTTCTTGGTCTCATTTGATAGAATAGAAAACATGTTACAGAAATAGAGATGATTTTGATTAGTGTCACGATGAAAACGACCTTGAAATTGAGCTCAAAGTAGCAGAAATGTTCGATTTTTACCAGTGTTCAAGAGTAAGCAAATCACACCACACGTCCAATACACGTCAGCTTGGGAGTCTAATATTCTTTCACTAGTTCACTGATACTATTTATACCATTTTTACAATAATGCAGTAGTCTGCATAACAGTAAATCTTCTATTTTTTGTATGAATAAAAAATGAAAATAGAAAGCAAAAGTAACATAAGAGGGGCCTGGAGACATGACTAATGAACATAGGATATGTTATTTTAGTGCCAAGAATGTCTGCATTGTTTATTCTGGACCTTATTTTGAAATTGACATCTTTTTAAATTTGTGTGAAATTGGCCAAATTGCCAATTTATGACCACTTTATTGGGTAGTTGAAATTGGTAAATGGGCAGTTTCTTGTACTCATTTGATAGCAAAAATGGAGTTCTAAAGAAATAGCTATGAGTTTGGTTGACTGGAACAGTGGAATTGGCGGAAAATAGGGCTCAAAGTTGGCAAAATCGCCGATGCATATAAATTGCCGAGATCGCTAACTTCGTGGGAGGGTAATTCCTTAAGTTTTTGATCAAATTTCGTACTTTTGGTGTCATTACCATTGGAAAAGATTCTGTATCATTTCATAAGTAATTTTTTTTTTTTTTCCCAAAAATTTTGCGACACCAGAGACACTTCAGGATTTGGGGTTGCGACAGTCAAAGGGTTAAAAGACAAAGAAGGGAAGTAACTCCCAGATAAGGACTTGATGCCTGAAGTGTTTATGGAGGGGAATTCCCCTTCCAAACAACAAATCCTCCCTGTCTTCCATAAACTAACGAGGGTCTTCAATAAACGTATATAATAGTGATTTAAATGTACATTTATTTATTTTATTTAGTTCTCATTATTTTGTGTATGTAAAACTAAAATTAATCTTCAAAAAATGTATTTTTTTGCTAATATTTTTGGGTGTCTTGAACGGATTAATTTTATTTACATTATTTTTTTTTTTTTTTTTTTACAAGTCGGCTGTCTCCCACCAAGGCAGGATGACCCAAAAAGAAAGAAAATCCCCCCCCAAAAAAATACTTTCATCATCATTTAACACCTTCACCTCACACATAATCACTGTTTTTGCAAAGGTGCTCAGAATACAACAGTTTAGAAGTATATACATATAGATACACAACATATCACTCCAAACTGCTAATATCCAAAACCCCTCCTTTAAAGTGCAGGCATTGTACTTCCCATTTCCAGGACTCAAGTCCAGCTATATAAAAATAACCGGTTTCCCTGAATCCCTTCACTAAATATTACCCTGCTCACACTCCAACAGCTCGTTAGGTCCCAAATACCATTCATCTCCATTCGCTCCTATCTAACACACTCACACATGTTTGCTGGAAGTCCAAGCCCCTCGCCCACAAAACCTCCTTTACCCCCTCCCTCCAACCTTTTCGAGGACGACCCCTACCCCGCCTTCCTTCCCCTACAGATTTATATGCTCTCCATGTCATTCTACTTCAATCCATTCTCTCTAAATGACCAAACCACCTCAACAACCCCTCTTCTGTTTTCGGCCATTTCGGTTTTAGGCCGACCTTCTGGAACAGATTATGTCCAATAACTGAGGGACCACTGTATTATGGAGTTTCTTGTAGATATGTAAACAGGTATAATGGATTTCAGAAATATGGGACAAAATCTGCTGGGTTTGTAGTTTAAAAAAAATGAACGAAGTCCATCAGTTACACAATTGTCTTATTATTACTATCACAGCAAAATAATTTCTTCTCTATCCACTGTAACTGCAATCATTGGCCACCTGCTTTCCCCAGTTAGTCTGCTATATTGAGGGTTTACTTGTATTCTTAAAGGTACAAATATGATGCCCCTTTACCTTTTTCTGAGCCCTTCAAAGGGCATTTCCTTGAGGCTAGTGTAGAGCTCTTGATTGATGGAATTGTTACTACCTTACCATTTCTCAAATCAAACTGATTAACTTACATTTCAAAGATGCTTTATGACTGGTACAAATTTAACACTTCTTGGTAAATATAATAATCTTTTTGAGGTTAAGGAGTTGCTACCTTCAAAAATTTTTAATTTTAATTTGCATGTATTAAGACAGTGATACTCTACTAAAGAAGAAATTTAAATTTTGATTCAGTTTTTTTTATTTCCATGTGATAACTCTTTGTACAAAAAATGGATGACATTAATATTGCATATGGAAAACCTCTTAGACAAAGCATTTCAGGCAACCTAAAACCTAACATAACACTTAACCCTTTGACTGTCGCGGTTGTATATATACGTCGTGGGAGATACAGTGTTTGACGTATCTATACGCATAAATTCTAGCGGCTTCAAACCAAGCGGGAGAGGGCTGGTAGGCCTACACGAGAGAGAATGGGTCTCAGTGGTCAGTGTGCACCCTGTGAAAAAAATCTGGGACTCAGCGGTGCATTGTGGGAATGCCATCTTGGTAGTCCATTTTCACCATGCCTCGCGGTAAGAAGTTCCTCACTCCTCGGTGGATTGGAGGTCTTTTGTTCCCAAGTGATAGCTCAAACAGTGATGATAGTGTCAGTGAAAGTGAATTCCCTGGTTTTGAAGTGGGTGTGACCGAAAAAATTACCCAGGATAACATAATTAGTGATGAAAACCCAGATGACCCACAACCTTCCACCTCTGGTGCTGGGCCGGCTCGTTCATGTTCACCTGTACCAGGACGAAAGAGGAAACTATTTGCCCGTGTACAAGACTCAGATGTGAGCAGTGCAAGTGATAGTGATAGTGATTTCAAGGTTATTGAAAGCAGTTCTAGTTGTGACAGTGAGGGTGTATATTCCCCAGTGAAGTGACAGTATATACGACGTCGCATGCGGTCTGGTAGTGTGCCATATGCTCTTCCAAGAGGAAGGAGTACATCTCGGAGCACATCCCGTGGCCCTACACCACGTCCTGATAGTGAAGATGACGATATTGTTACGATGGGTATCAATGATGCAAGTGAGGCAGCAGGTGGTGGTGGTGATAGTGACGGTGGCGTGAGTCATGTGACACCAGCAGCAGGCCACGCTACTACCCGCGCTGCTGACTCTGCACAACTACAACTAGCCTCACCCGACCCCACACTCCCACAACCACAACCTGCACAACCACAACCACATTACAATATCCAAAACGCACCAGCTGACCGCATCTGGGATTGGCAGCAAGATGACGAGTTTGTTCCCAATCCCCATGACTTTGATGGAGGACAAAGTGGAATACGGCCATCATGTACACTTGGGAACAATCCCACTGAATTGGAATGCTTTCAGTTGTTCTTCGATGAACCCCTGATGGACATTATTGTCAGGGAAAACAATACATACTATGAGTACACCATGGCAAACACTATTCTGTCACCAAGATCACGCCTACACCAGTGGAAGGACACAACTGTGGCAGAGATGTATCTGTTCTTTGCCACAATAATGCTTATGCCACATGTGTATAAGCATAGTGTCAACACATACTGGGCGACAGACTGCCTGATTTCAACCCCTGCTTTCAGTGACATTATACCAGTGAATAGATTTGTGTTACTGTTACGTATGTTACACTTTTCAGACAAAACCAGGCCTGACGGAAACGACAGGTTATATAAGATCAGACGTGTGTTTATGTACCTGAAACAAAAGTGCTGTATGTATTTTTATCCCTTCAGGAAGCTTGTTATTGACGAGTCTTTGATTTTGTTCAAAGGAAGACTCTCATTCAAGCAGTATATACCAAGCAAGAGGAAACGCTTTGGTATAAAGTTATTTGTTCTGTGTGATTGCAAAACTGGTCTGGTTTTGGATATAATTGTGTACACTGGCGGTAAAAGAATGGAAGATACCAGAAAGTTACTGGGTATCTCTGGTGATGTGGTTAGAACAATGATGGAGCCATATCTTGGTAAGGGGCATATTTTATATACTGACAACTGGTACACAAGCCCTATACTCAGTGATTTCTTGCGAGTGAACATGACAGATGTGTGTGGCACAGTGCGTGGAAATCGTAAACATATGCCTAGGTTCGATGCTGGCAGTCGTAGAGGTGAAGTGCAGGTGTTTGCTGCCAATGACATCATGGCATTTCGGTGGCATGACAAACGTGATGTCACACTGCTGACATCAGTTCACCGACACGAAATGGTAGACACTGGCAAGCAGAATAGAGAGACCAATGAACCCATTGTAAAACCTGCAGCTGTGATGGATTACAACCTCAGTATGCGCTTAGTGGACAAATGTGACATGCAGATTGGGTTTGCTGACTGTGTTCGCAAGAGTTATAAGTGGTACATAAAACTTTTTTCCATCTTCTTGACATTTCCATGCTGAATGCTTATAATATGTATAAGTTGAAGACCAAGAAGAAACCCAAATATGGTGAATTTTGTTTGTCAGTCATCAGACAAATAATATTCAAGTACCAAGAAACAACACCTGCAATAGACCAACGCCCATGAAATTATCAACACATGTCTTCTCGTCTGAGGCCTGGTGATCACTATCCCATACCACTGCCTGCTACTACTGCCAAGAAAAATGCTCAGAAGAGGTGTTTTGTCTGTGGACATACCACAAAACGCCCACAAAAACGCAGAGACACTCGTTTTATGTGTGAGGAGTGTAAGACACCATTGTGCTTATACCCATGTTTCAAAGAATTCCACAAGCTGCAGCACTTCTAGAAAAGTGTCCAGTGATTGTACATATGTATATATATTATAAAACAATCGTAATAAACGTTTGTTTACATTGTTTGTGTAAACAACTTTTAGCAACATTATAATGATATGAGTGTTTTTGCTATAATTGTGTTACATTCAACGAGTGTATATTTGAACATTGCGCAATAATTTGGTCTCACAGGCCACAAAAGTTATGTGAAAAAATAAAATAGTGAAAAAAACAAGAAACCATCGAATACAAGTAAATCAAATTTTACCGGGTGAGCGGCAGTCGCCGCTGTTGCCGCTCGCAGATCAATTTCAGCAAACTTCAGGACTCTATATCTCGGTAAGTACTGATGGGAAAAAATTTTGGGGGGACTAAAACAATCAGAAAAATAATTTTAACATTTTCATAAGAAAAAATAATTTTTTTTTTCGAATATTTTGCGACACCAGGAGACACTTCAGGATTGGGCCTTTCGAGAGTCAAAGGGTTAAGAGTAAACAAATGACGTCACCATATTGAAGGGTGGGCGCCCAGCATCCACCCTTCAATGAACCTTTCTACATAATGTCAGTTTTAAGTAATTTGAGCATTTTTATCATACTTCTACATTATTTATGTTATACCTAATATTATTCTGGAATATATATGATATTTAGATGACCTTTATTGATAGTAATAGTATAATTATACAATATTTTATAGTGTCATGAGCTCATAGCCACACGTCATGGTGAACTATGAGTTACTGAGACTGCTTGCTCCTTCTCCCTATTTTCGTAAAGCTCCGCCCAGTGGAGGTGGTTGCTGGTGGTAATAGTGGAGGTGGTTCCTGATGGTTGTAGTGGAGGTGGTTGCTGGTGGTGGTAGTGGTGGTGGTTGCTGGTGGCAGTAGTGGGGGTGGTTGCTGGTGGTAGTGGAGAAGGTGGTTGTTGGTGTTAGTGGAGGAGGTGGTTGCTAGTGGTAGTGGAGGAGGTGTTTGCTGGTGGTAGTGGCAGCAGTGGTTGCTGGTGGTAGTGGAGGAGGTGGTTGCTAGTGGTAGAGGTGGAGGGGGTTGCTAGTTGTAGAGATGGAGGTGGTTGCTAGTGGTAATGGAGGAAGTGGTTGTTGGTGTTAGTGGAGGAGGTGGTTGCTAGTGGTAGTGGAGGAGGTGTTTGCTGGTGGTAGTGGAGGCAGTGGTTGCTGGTGGTAGTGGAGGAGGTGGTTGCTAGTGGTAGAGGTGGAGGTGGTTGCTAGTTGTAGAGATGGAGGTGGTTGCTAGTGGTAATGGAGGAGGTGGTTGCTGGTGGTAGTGGAGGAGGGGGTTGCTGGTGGTAGTGGAGGAGGTTGTTGCTAGTGGTAGCTCCGCTCAGTGGGCAGAGCTTTACGAAAATAGGGAGAAGGCACGCGCAGTCTCAGTAACTCATAGTGGAGCAGAATTCTTCCTCCGTAAGCCATGCGTGTCATAAGAGGCGACTAAAATGCCGGAAGCAAGGGGCTAGTAACCCCTTCTCCTGTATATATTACTAAATTTAAAAGGCGAAACTTTCGTTTTTTCCTTTTGGACCACCCCATCTCAGTGGGATATGGCTGGTACATTGAAAGAAGAATTATACTATTACTATCAATAAAGGTTATCTAACTATCATATTTATTTCAGAATAATATTAGGTATAACATAAATGACATAGAAGTATGATAAAGATGCTCAAATTAATGAAAACTAACATTACAGTGGACCCCCGGTATTCGATATTAATCTGTTCCTGAGAGCTCATCGAATACCGAAAATATCGAAAAGCAAATCAATTTTCCCCATAAGAAATAATGGAAATCAAATTAATCCATGCAAGACACCCAAAAGTATGAAAAAAAAAATTTACCACATGAAATATTAATTTTAATACACAAACTGAAGAAGACATGCACAGTTACATGACACTTACCTTTATTGAAGATCTGGTGATGATTGATGGGATGGGAGGAGGGGAGAGTGTGGATGGTGTTAGTGTTTAGAAGGGGAATCCCCTTCCATTAGGACTTGAGGTAGCAAGTCCTTTTCTGGGGTTACTTCCCTTCTTCTTTTAATGTCACTAGGACCAGCTTGAGAGTCACTGGACCTCTGTCGCACAGCAAATCTGTCCATAGAGCTCTGTACCTCCCGTTCCTTTACGATTTGTCTAAAATGGGCCACCAGCACGGCTTGCAATAGCTGTGTTAGGGTGATTTTCATCCATAAAGGTTTGCAGTTCAACCCACTTTGCACACATTTCCTTAATTTTTGAAGTAGGCACAATGGATTCCACAACTAGCATAGGCTTCTCAGGGTTAGCCCCAAACCCTTCAAAATCTTTCTTAATTTCCATACTAATTCTCACCCTTTTTACCACAGGGTTGGCACTAGAAGCTTTCTTGGGGCCCATGGTGACTTATTTTGCAGAAACAAGCACCAAAAACAGTTATAATATGGAATGTACCGAATGTATCCTTAGATGCTCACACACTGGCTGGCTTGTAAACACTGGCACACACAGGGCAGTTCAGGCCACACAGGGACACGTCTCCTATGAATCGTATCGAATACTGGGTTTTCAATCGGATACCGAGGCAAAATTTTTGCGTTAAAATGCATCGAATACCGGATTTATCGAATACCGATGCCATCGAATACCTGGGGTCCGCTGTATATAGAGAGGTATTGAAGGGTGGGTGCCGGGCACCCACCCTTCAATACCCTTCTTCGCCAAAGAATCGAACATTTCCGCTACTTTGAGCTCAGTTTCAAGGTATTTTTTGTTGTGAAAGCAATCAAAATCGTATCTATTTCTGTAATATATCTTTCATTCTATCAATTTATACCAAGAAAACGAGAACACAACCATAAAAACCACACGAAAATATGCCACTAAGGGTGGCTAATGGCTGAGAAGTGAACTCCGTTATTTATGGTCCGATTTCTTTCAATTTTGGTGTACGTTAAGAAGCATCTTTCCATCATACATTGCCCAAGTTTCAATAAGATAATCCAACAAGCAACCAAGATCCAATTTCCTAGATCAAGAGCTCCGCTCACACCTGGAAATTTCGCTTGCGTCTGGAAGCAAAAAATCGACTGAATGCCTGCTCGTACCTTGAAAAAGTCGCATATAGATGCACTCATAAGTAGAGGTTCCACTGTATTTGAGTCCAGCATCAGCATTATAGTGTAATGTTTAGAAGAGGTAGATCGAACAGTTGTATGAATTGCATTTATATTTAATAGGTTTAGGGATATGACTAAGGGCATTGAGTTCCCTATTGGTAGAGTTTGTGATAGTTCTGAGAGCTTCCTTTTCTTGGGTTGTAATTGATTTGAGGTGTGTAGCTGAAGTGGATCCCCAGACACAGATTCCGTAAGTAAGATATGGGTAGTTGAGGGAAAAGTAGCATTAGGAGTGCAGGTTGTGGAACATAATAGCAAATTTTGAGGAGTATTCCTACCATCTTTGAGACTTTTGTTGATATGTGTTGGGAAGTACAGTGCCTTCACCCTGAAGGAGGGGTAGGGGATATTTGCAGTTTTGAACTGTAGTATCGGTACCCCTTTAGCAAGTGATAGAGTGAGCGATGACGAAAGTGTTTCTTCTTTATGGGGCCACTTTCCTCAACAGGAAATGGCCAGTTTGTTAAAAAAAGAAATTGTATTAAATTTCAGTTTGTTGTCTACTGTTAGACCTAGGAATTTTCCCTCTTTTTGTGTGATTTGAGTATCTTTGATTCTTTTATCTAAATATGGGTGTGGTTTATTTCAGAAAGATGTATAGAATGTACGTACTGTACTCAGAATACCAGAAGCTCTCAGAAACTAATAAGATACAGTATTATATTAAGTCAAAGATGGCTTAAGGTTCCAAGAAGCTTAAAGCTTATCCAGTACAAGGAAAGGACAAAAAAGTATTCTATAAAACACATTAATAAATATTTATATATGTGTGTGTGCTTACTTGTTTATACTTGTACGTGTACAGTGTATATATTTTAGAAAAGTCTGAAAAATTAATACATTCATTGACTTCTTTTAAGAAACTAATTTTTTCTGGCTTTGGCTATGGAAGCCATGAATGATGTCATCTAAATTCACCAAGATGACAACTTCATCCTCAGTGCTTGAAAGACTTGAGTAATGGGAGATCTCAGGACATATTTTTGTCACTTGCTAGAAGAGAAGAAATGTTCTCGGTTACGATTATCCATCATTAAACCTTTCAGGGTCAGAACTCCTGATCTGAAACCTGCTCTCGGGGTCGGAGAATTTAAAAAAAAAATTTCTTATGAAATAATCTTTTTCCAAAGGCAGTGAAACCAAAAGTATAAAATTTGATGGAAAACTAGCAGAATTATGCTCTCACAAAGTTAGCAGTCTTGGTAATATTTACTCATTAGCTATTTTACCCACTTTGAGCCCTATTTTCCATTGTTCCAGTTGACAAAACTCATAGCTATTTTGCTAGTATCTCTTCTATCAACTGAGTACAAGAAACTGCCCATTACCTATTTCAACTACCCAATAAAGTGATCAGAAATTGATAATTTGGCCAAAATTTAAAAATTGCCAGTTTCAGAATAGGGTAGATGTTCCTGGCACTAAAACAACGTTTCTTCTGTTCATTAGCCATGCCCTCAGGCCTCTCCTATATTACACTTGCTTTCCATTTTGAATTTTTATTCACACAAAAAATAGAAGATTTACGGTTATGCAGAATACTACATTATTATAACTGTATAAATAATGTCAGCACATTTGTGAACATGTATTAGACCAACCAGTTGAACATGTATTGGACAAGTGATGTAATTTGTGTCCTCTGGAATATTGGCAAAATATAAAAAATTTCCTCTACAGTGGACCCCCGCATAGCGAACGCCTTGCATAGCGAACAATCCGCATAGCGAACGCTTTGTTCGCTAAAATTTTGCCCCGCATAGTGGACAAAAACCCGCTCAGTGAACTTCGTCCGAGACGCGTCCAATCTGCGCCCTCAGCCAGCCTCACATGTGCCGCCCGTCCCATTGTTTACCAGCCAGCCTCCGCGGTAACATTCAAGCATACACTCGGAATATTTCGTATTATTACAGTGTTTTCGGTGCTGTTTGTGGAAAATAAGTGACCATGGGCCCCAAGAAAGCTTCTAGTGCCAACCCTACACCTCAAAGGGTAAGAATACCCATAGAAATGAAGAAAGAGATCATTGATAAGTATGAAAGTGGAGTACGTATCACCGACCTGGTCAGGTTGTACAAGAAACCAAAATCAACCATCGCTTCTATTGTGGGCAAGAAAACGGCAATCAAGGAAGCTGTTGTTGCCAAAGGTTTAACTGTGTTTTCGAAACAAAGATCGCAAGTGATGGAAGATGTTGAGAGACTCTTATTGGTGTGGATAAATGAAAAACAGCTAGCAGGAGATAGCGTCTCTCAAGCGATCATATGTGAAAAGGCTAGGAAGTTGCATGACGATTTAATTAAAAAAATGCCTGCAACTAGTGATGATGTGAGTGAATTTAAGGCCAGCAAAGGTTGGTTTGAGAGATTTAAGAAGCGTAGTGGCATCCATAGTGTGATACGGCATGGTGAGGCTGCCAGTTCGGACCACAAAGCGGCTGAAAAATATGTGCAGGAATTCAAGGAGTACATAGAAACTGAAGGACTGGAACCTGAACAAGTGTTTAATTGTGATGAAACAGGCCTGTTCTGGAAGAAAATGCCAAGCAGGACCTACATTACTGAGGAGGAAAAGGCACTCCCAGGACATAAGCCTATGAAAGACAGGCTTACTTTGTTGATGTGTGCCAATGCTAGTGGTGATTGCAAAGTTAAGCCTTTATTAGTGTATCACTCTGAAACTCCCAGAGCGTTCAGGCAAAAGAATGTCCTCAAGGATAATTTGTGTGTGCTGTGGAGGGCAAACAGTAAGGCATGGGTCACTAGGGAATTTTTCTATAACTGGTTACACCATGCATTTGCCCCCAATGTGAAAGATTACCTAACTGAAAAGAAATTAGACCTTAAGTGCCTCCTGGTGTTAGACAATGCCCCTGGTCATCCTACAGACGTGGCAGAGCGACTTTATGGGGACATG
Source organism: Cherax quadricarinatus (assembly GCF_038502225.1). Taxonomy (NCBI): domain Eukaryota; kingdom Metazoa; phylum Arthropoda; class Malacostraca; order Decapoda; family Parastacidae; genus Cherax; species Cherax quadricarinatus. Next base: position 22,631,460 of record NC_091332.1, read on the forward strand.
AGCTTCATTAAGGTGAAGTTTTTGCCTCCTAATACCACTCCTCTCCTGCAGCCCATGGACCAGCAGGTCATTTCCAACTTCAAGAAACTGTACACAAAAGCTCTGTTTCAAAAGTGCTTTGAAGTGACCACAGACACTCGATTGACTCTAAAAGAGTTTTGGAAGGATCACTTTAATATCCTCAATTGTGTAAACCTTATAGGTAAGGCTTGGGAGGGAGTGACTAAGAGAACCTTGAACTCTGCTTGGAAGAAACTGTGGCCAGAATGTGTAGACAAAAGGGATTTTGAAGGGTTTGAGGCTAACCCTGAGAGGAGTAGTATACCAGTTGAGGAATCAATTGTGGAATTGGGGAAGTCCTTGGGGTTGGAGGTTAGTGGGGAGGATGTGGAAGAGTTGGTGGAGGAGGACAATGAAGAACTAACCACTGATGAGCTGATAGATCAACTTCAAGAGCAAGAGGCCAGACCTGGGGAAACTGGTTCAAAGGAGGGGAGAGAGAAATTGAAGGAATTGCCTACTTCAAAGATTAAGGAAATGTGTACAAAATGGCTTGAAGTGCAAACCTTTTTTGATGAAAATCACCCTCACACAGCTATTGCAAGCCGTGCTGGTGACTGTTACAATGACACTGTTGTGAACCACTTTAGACAAATCATAAAGGAACGAGAGGTACAGGCCACTATGGACAGATATGTTGTGCGAAAGAAGTCCAGTGACTCTGAAGCTGGTCCTAGTGGCATTAAAAGAAGAAGGGAAGTAACCCCAGAAAAGGACTTGCTACCTCAAGTCCTAATGGAAGGGGATTCCCCTTCTAAACACTAACACTCTCTCTCCCCTCCTCCCATCCCATCAATCATCACCAGATCTTCAATAAAAGTAAGTGTCATGTAATTGTGCATGCCTTTTTCAGTTTGTGTGTACTAAAATTAACATTTTTTTGTGGTAAAAAAATTTTTTTTTCATACTTTTGGGTGTCTTGCACGGATTAATTTTATTTCCATTATTTCTTATGGGGAAAATTAATTCGCATAGCGAACATTTCGCATAACGACCAGCCCTCTTGCACGGATTAAGTTCGCTATGCGGGGGTCCACTGTACTTCAAGCTCAATTTCAAGCTACTTTTATTCCTGAAACCAATCAAAATCATCTGTGTTTCTGTAATATATCTTCCATTTTATCAAATGATACCAAGAAACTGAGAGTACAACCATAAAAACCATATGAAAATACACCACAAAGTCGCTGCTTTAACCCTTTGAGGGTCGAGACCCCCGATCCTTAACTCACTCTCAGGGTCGAAAAGCTTTCAAAAAAAAAAAAAAATCTTATGACATGACAGAGAATCTTTTCCCAATGGTAATGACACCAAAAGTACGAAATTTATTGGAAAACTTATGAAATTATGCTCTCGCGAAGTTAGCGATATTGGCAGTATTTATGCATCGGCGATTTCGCCCACTTTGAGCTCTATTTTCATCCAATTCCATTGTTCCAGTCGACTAAAATCATAGCTATTTTGCTAGAACTCCATTTGTTCTATCAGCTGAGTACAAGAAACTGCTCATTTACTGATTTCAACTACCCAATAAAGTGGTCAGAAATTGGCAATTTGGCCAATTTCAAGCAAATTTCAAAAGCTGCCAGTTTCAAAATAGGATCCAGAATAAACAAGACAGACATTCCTGGCACTAAAATAACATTTTCTCTGTTCTTTAGTCACATCTCCAGGCCCCTCTTATATTACTCTTTTTTTTCCATTTTGAATTTTTATTCTCACAAAAAATAAAAGATTTACAGTGGACCCCCGGTATTCGATATTAATCCGTTCCTGAGAGCTCATCGAATACCGATAATATCGAAAACCGAATCAATTTTCCTCATAAGAAATAATGGAAATCAAATTAATCCGTGCAAGACACCCAAAAGTATGAAAAAAAAAATTTACTACATGAAATATTAAGTTTAATGCAATAGAATAATTACAATAACAATAAAATAATTGACACTTACCTTTAATGAAGATCTGGTGATGATTTCTTAATTTCCATACTAATTCTCACCCTTTTTACCACAGGGTTGGCACTAGAAGCTTTCTTGGGGCCCATGGTGACTTATTTTGCAGAAACAAGCACCAAACACAGTGATAATATGGATAATATGGAATGTACTGAATGTATCCTTAGATGCGCGCACACTGGCTGGCTTGTAAACACTGGCACACACGGGGCAGTTCAGGCCACACGTGGACAGGTCTCGTACGAATCGTATCGAATACCGGGTTTTCAATCGAATACCGAGGAAATTTTTTTGCGATATAATGCATCGAATACCGGATTTATCGAATACCGATGCCATCGAATACCGGGGGTCCACTGTACTGTTATGCAGATTACTGCATTATTGTAAAAATGGTATAAATAATATCAGCACACTTGTGAAAGAATATTATACTCACCAGTTGACATGTATTGGATGTGTGGTATGATTTGTTTGCTCTTGAACATCGGCAAAAATCGAACATTTCTGCTACTTTGAGCTCAATTTCAAGGTACTTTACTTCGTGAAACCAATCAAAATCATCTCTATTTCTGAAATGTATCTTCCATTCTATCAAATGAGACCAAGAAAACGAGAATGCAACCATAAATTCCCTACGAAAATACACTGCAAAGTTGCTGTTTTAAACCAAAACACGGTGGAGTTTTTTTTTTTTCTCATTATGCACTGCATGCTGCAGGATTTTTTTTATATTGCACACACTGACCATGCAGACCCATTCTTTCATATGTAGGCCTACCAACTTTCTTTCACCAGATTTGAAGGCTCTAGAATTTTGGCGTATAAATATGGGACCGACACTGGCTATCAAGTAAAATCTTGCAGCACGTAGTGCTGCAAGATTTTTTTATTTAGTGCACACTTACTGCATAGACCCATTGTCTCATATCTAGGCCCACATATACCATTCACAGCTAATCTGAGAGAGCTGAGCTCACCACTTAGAACAATGGGACCAATTGGCACTTCAAAGCCTTAGCACAATGGGACCCACCTCAAAAGGGTTAACTACTAATACATTGCACTTTCCATATTTGTGAACATTTCTATCATACAGGAAGGTCCTACTTATACAGCAGGTTAGGTACCAAGCTACTGCTGTAAAGTGAATATTGCTGTAAAGTAAACCATAGCCTTTTTTCACTTTCAAATGCATATAAAAGCCTGATAACATGTTTACACTATCACATTAAGTGAGTAATAGAGCTACACCTATAAAATGCAAATATGGTAAATATATTTATTATTCTTCTTCTTTTCTTTCAACAAATTGGCTATATCCCACTGAAACAGGGTGGCTCAAAAAGAAAAACAAATGTTTCTCTTTTTAACTATAGTAATGTATACAGGAGAAGGGGATACTAACCCACTTGTTCCCGGCATTTTAGTCGCCTCTTACGATACGTATGGCTTACAGAGGAAGAATTCTGTTCCACTTCCCCATGGAGATAAGAGGAAATAAACAAGAACAAAAACTAGTATGAAAATAGAAGAAAACCCAGAGGGGTGTATATATACATGTTTGTACATGCATGTGTAGTGTGACCTAAGTGTAAGTAGAAGTAGCAAGATATACCTGAAACCTTGCATATATTTTTTTTTAACAAATCGGCTGTCTCCCACCAAGGCAGGGTGACCCAAAAGAAAGAAACCCTCCCCCTCCCCAAAAACAATGTATGGCCCTTGCCAAGGTATGGCTGCATCATCTTGCGAACAACATTACCAAAAATGCCCAACATGCACCAGTATCGTCGAGTGTGTTTTTCCCTGTGTAGATAATGACATCCAACACAAGACCAGTCTCACAGTCACACATTACGAAGAGTTTTATTCCAAAGCGATTACGTTTGCTTGGTATATATTGTTTGAATGACAGTCGTCCCTTGAACAGAATCAAGGACTCATCAACAACAATATTCTTGAATGGATAAAAGTAGGCACTGAATTTTTGCTTGAGATGCATAAACAATTCCCTGATTTTGTATAGGTCATTTCAGTTTGGAGTATTCCTGTCTGAGAAGTGCAACATTCGTAGCAACAGAGTGAATCTGTTGCAGGGGAGGTGGTCACAGAAGACTGGAGTACTGATGAAGTGGTCTGTGGACTAGTAGTGTGCTATATTGTTCTTATAGGTGTGTGGCATAAGCATGATTGTGCCAAGGAATAAATACATTTCAGCCACAGTTGTATCTTTTCACCTGCGCAGCTGTGATGATTCTGAAAACATCTATGTGGTCCATTTTATACCTGTAGTACATGTTGGTCTGGGTAACAATCAGGTTCATTATCGGTTCATCAAAGTATAGTTGAAAATAGTCTAACTCTGTAGCCTCATTTGTGATGGGACAGTGTGGCAAGATACCACTTCCAATGGCATCAAAACTGAAAGGATGTGGCATGAATGGTGTACTTTCTGTCCATTTCCATTCGCGATCAGATGGTGCAGGGTGGACCTGTGGCATGGGGCGTGGGGGAGCACAAGGGGGGATGGGAGTGGAGGCAGCACATGGTTGAAAGGGTGCTGGGCAGTCCTTTGTCTGCCCACCCACTGTGCCATGAGGTCCAGGCACCATGCCACCAACCTCATCTTCCATCCCAGCATACTCACCTTCATGATCACTATCACTCTCACTAGCTGGGGTTTTGGATCGTGACCTGCCATGACCCTTGTCACTGACTACATATGGCACACTGCCTGAACGTAGGTTATGATGCCTAAAAGTACGTTTCACTGGGGAATAATAATAATCACTGTCAGTTGACGAATCCTCTATGGGCATAAAATCGATTTCATCATCGTCACTCATATCACTTTCACTATTGTCATCACCATAATGCTTGGAAAATGATAATTTCCTCTTGCAGAGTTGCCTTTGGGTAGTAACACTAGCAACCTCAGAGGTACTTGGCTGAGGGTCTGGTATGGCCACACTGTCCACACTGGCCACCCCAGAGGTGATGGACTGAGGGTCATCTGGGTTATCATCAACAGTTTCACTAATTCCTTGAACATTAGTGGCTATATCGGTGTTAAATTCACTAACCTCACATTCTGTTACACTTTCCGAGAATAGCAGTGTTAATATTCCGAGGCGTGAGTGAATCACGGGGATTTGTCATGATGTTAACCCAAGATGGAGCTGATCTACATTCGGAGTGCTATGCATGCAAACATAGATCAACGTTTGGACAGTTTAAGGGTTAAATGAGTGTGTAGGTGCATTGTCTCTTTGCTTCTGTCTTTTGCACTAGTTGGTTGACTTATTTTTGTAGCTAGCTATCCTTGTAGTGGCTGACTGTCTTATACTTGTGGTCAGCCATCTTTGGAGTGGTGACTGGGTTAGCTGTTGCAGCAGCTGTCTGGCTTATTTTTGTGGTTAGTCATTTATACAGTGATTGATTGACTTATTCTTGTGGGTAGCCATCCTTGCAGAGATTGGTTGGCTTAAATCCTGTGGGTAGCTGTTTTTGCAGCAGTTGACTGGCTTATATTTGTGGTTAGCCATCCTTACAGTGGCAAGTGGCTTATACTCATGGGTAGCCATCTTTGCAATGATTGGCTGGCTTATACTTGTAGGTAGCCATCTTTGCAATGATTGGCTGGCTTATACAGTGGACCCCCGCATAACGATCAGCTCCCAACTCGACCAATTATGTAAGTGTATTTTTGTAAGTGCTTTTGTAGGTGTATTTTTAGGGATCTGAAACGGACTAATCTAATTCACAATATTTCTTATGGGAACAAATTCGGTCTATAACGGCACCCAAACAGACTTCTGGATTGAAATAATATTGTTATGTGGGGGTCCACTGTACTTGTGGGTAGCCATCTTTGCAATGATTGGCTAGCTTATACTTGTGGGTAGTCATCTTTGCTATGATTGGTTGGCTTATGCTTGTGCGTGGCCATCCATGCAACCCTCCTGAATTTCATAATTATCAAAAGTATTGTGTACATGTAGAATAGTTTTAAGACTCTTTATTAAAGCCACATCAGCGGGAAGGTCAGGTTTTGCATATTTGGATTATTCCTATTGAATGACTGAATGAGATTTTTCCTGATCTCACACAAAATACTGGTTTCTAAAGCACACATTGTGTTTGTCTGGCATTTTCAAAATTTTCTTGCTGCTTTCTGAAATTCCTCATTCAGTCCAACACTACAGGAATGTTGGATTATCCCACCCACCTTACAAGGAGAGTTCCTTGATGCTGAAGGGCTCTGGATCAAAGGAATTTATCCTACTCTTAGATCAAACTGTCCTACTCTTAGATCAGACCTGATCACACCCATTTTCAGCACATTGTATGATATTTAGGTACAGCATATCTTCATGATGATTATAATGGAGTATCCCTAAATAACAGCAATTACAGCTTCAGCATTGGCACACCTGTGAGATGCTAAGAAAGTAAGGAGATCCTCTGAAATGAGCTGTGGCAGGATAATAGATCTTAGCTTGTAAATGTAATTATGTAAAATTAATTAATTTTTCTTTAATTTGGCAGAAAGAACCTCCAGCTCCAGAGGATGTAGTTTCTTCCTCAAGTCAAGAACTACCAACACATTCTGTGGGTGTACAGACCTCTACCAGATTGTTAAAGGTTGGTGCTTATGTAGCATTTGTATTTTCCTAATAAGGGTAAGGTGAAGCAAGCTTTTATAACACCTTACAAAAGAATATATAGCACATTTTTAGTTTTATTTGATTTGTTAAATTTGTAATAAAAAATGTAATACAGTGACAGTAGTTTTTGTATATTTCAATACTGCATGCTGTAAAGTTTTCTTTCCTTCTTTTCCTTTAATGTAAGTCCCATGAAGCAAGTTAAGGACTCTTAATCCAAGGAAGTGGCAGTGCCCTTCTCTTTCTTGGATCAAACCTGATATAATGAAAATTCTTCCCTTTTACATTGCTTATATTTGTAGACTTTTAATGAGGGTGTAAGAGGTACAGATTTGAGCATCCAGTAGGAGTATGTGACCATATTAGAGGAGAGTAAGTGGATGTTAGTGTTATATATAGTTGGTTGTGCAGATGGAGATGGAACAAGGTAATATCTATAGAGAGACTATAGAATACCAGCTATCTGGACATGAGTTTTGAAAGATGGCAAGCATGGTGTCTGCATTACGACAATGGGGATAAGATGTGGGAAGATGCATTCTTTCTAAAACTGGCATATCTCACAGATTTTATTTATTTTTTTGCTGAGATCAATCTGATAACTGTTTCACTAAAAGGAGATATGGTGAATATTCTCACAGATCAAGACAAGGTTATCAGGGTTCTTTGTAAGCTCCAGCTTTACAAACATAGAGTTGACTCACCATTGGACTGTGATGTTTAGGTCTTCTAGAAAGGCATCTATTGGGAGTGAGTAATGGTAGATGTATTTTTCTTCAAGTCACCTTGAATTAGTGAGAGATGGCCAGTGAGTTAAAATATTATATATGGTACCTGCATTTTTTCTGCTATCTCTGCTTAAGCAAGTAATGTTAATTTTATTGTGTTGAAGTAGAAATTATTTGAGAAAGAAAAAGTATTATGAACTATCAAAGGTTTCACTTTAACAGATTGCACTGGAAGAATATGGTGAAAGAAGCAACAAGAGAACAAAAGACACAGAGAAAGCGATGAGAGACCTAGCTGACAAGGTAACATAAAAAATGACGTGTATGATAATTTATGTACAAAACTTTATTTTTTCCCCTTTCCTGGACAGTAAAATATTGGATGTTTTAGTTTACTTGGGCTTCTTTAAATAACACATAATGGATTAATTTTTTAATAGTTCTTAATAGTGGGAAGATTCTAAGTTTCTGCAAATATATAAAACAAACAGGAAAAAAGGTATTAACATTGTGTAGGGGTGAAGAAGAATAAGAGTGAAATTACAGCCTCTCCTCATTTGGCGACATACTTGTTTACTGATGACTTGGACTTACAACGGGCTCTCTGACCAGTATGCATACCTAAATAATGTATATTAGAGCTGATTTCCTCTATTCTGTTTATTACAATATACAGTACACTACTATATAAACATTTAAAAATATACCAGAAATGTTATAAATGGTGCAAAGGTGACATTAAAACAGTATCAAAGATGGTTGACACAAGCCCACTACCATTATAGTATGCTCCTTGTTTAGTAATGAATTCGTTTACTGACGTGGTCTTTGGAACAGAACTCCGTTGTTAAGTGAGGAGAGGCTGTATTTTTTATTGTCTGCATACAACTTAACATAGAGCCCTTGATAATAATAGATTTGAATTGTATTTAAATTTTTTATTGAGCCATTTTTGATTGTTTAGGATAGAGGAAATGTGTTAACAATGATACAGACACAAGAAAAAATATATTGAATAATTTTGTAATTATTATGAAGTTCCTTACAGTATTTGCAATGGATACAAAGTCTTAGTGCCAATAGCCAGAAACAAAAGATTGGAACAGAGAAAGCTTTTATTTTGACAATTGTTTATGCTCAGTGTGGAGCTTTATGAAGTTAATACAAGGAATATAAAAGCATCCTTATGCATATAACTGGAAAGGGCAGTGTCAGCATGAGGGTTCCCTGCTGGTGTGAGGACAGGGAAGAATATGTCAGTTGGAGGGAAGATGGATGGTGATGTAAAGAGAGGAGCTCTGCAGGAGGCCTATATGGGTAGTGCAACATCTGCAACAGTTAATTTTGTTGAGATGTTTACTGGTTGAGTTTCTATTTCTCTAGTATTGTGTGTGCCAGGGGTTAAGCCAAACTGAAAGCTCACAGGTACCATGCAAGAGATCACTAGACTGAGACTTAACAGCCAGAATGACAACAATTCTGGAGTATGCACCATCCCATTTGGGGGCTGTAACAGAAAGTACATAGGCAAAGCCTCCTGTACAGCTTACTAAAAATAATAATAATAAGAAAACCATCAGAGTGGGATGTTTGAATGTGCGTGGATGCAGTGCGAATGATAAAGAAATGATTGTGGATGTTAAGAATGGAAAGAAGCTGGATGTGCTGGCACTAAGTGAAACAAAGCTGGAGAGTTTCAGTGGGGAGAAATAAACAGGATTAGGTCAGCGATTTCTAATAGAGTTAGAGCTAAGGAAGGAGTAGCAATAATGTTGAAGGATAAATTATGGCAGGAAAAGAGGGAATATAAATGTATAAATTCAAGGATTATGTAGAGTAAAATAAGGGTTGGATGTGAAAAGTGGGCTATAGTAAGTGTTTATGCACCTAGAGAAGAGAGAAGTGTAGAGGAGAGAGAGATTTTGGGAAATGTTGGGTGAGTGCATGGGGAGTTTTGAGCTGAGTGAAAGAGCACTTGTGGTTTGGAACCTAAATGCTGAAGTGGGTAAAAATGTTGCGGAGAGAGTAGTAGGTAAATTTGGGGTGCCAGGGGTAAATGAAAATGGAGGCCTTTAATTGAACTATGTGTAGAAAGCGGTTTGGTAGTAAGTAATACATATTGTATGAAAAAGAGGATAAATAAGTATACAAGATATGATATAGCACCTAATAAAGGTAGTTTATTAGATCGTGTATCGGTGGATAAAAAATTGATGGGTAGGCTACAGGATGTGCATGTTTATAGAGAGGCAACAGACACATTGGATCATTATTTAGTTGTAGCTACAGTTAGAGTAAGGAGTAGATGGGGCAAAAGAAAAATGGCAACAGCAAGTAAGAGAGAGGTGAAGATTTATAAACTAAGGGAGGAGGAAGTTGGGGTGAGATATAAGCAATTGTTGGCAGAAAGGTGGGCTAGTGCAAGTATGGATAGTATGGGAGTTGAAGGGGGGTGGGATAGTTGTTAAAAATACAGTGTTAGAATTAGGGGCAAAAGTTTGTGGTTATAGGAGGGTGGGTGCAGGAGGAAAGAGGAGTGATTGGTGGAATGATGAGGTGAAGGGTGCTCCTCCCTTGACCCAGTAGTGAGTGATCTGGCAGAAGGTATAGTCACTTGTCAACCCCTCGGCTACGTTGGATCATCTGACCACAAGGCTGTTTTTACGACACTTAAGATCTCAACAGAACGAGGTGAGGAGTCCACCCGTACAACCTGGCTATGGGAAAGAAGTAATTGGCCAGCCCTTTGCTCTGAGCTCACCACCACCGATTGGAATGCTCTTCTCCAAGGGGATGTTGACAACCAAGTGAAAGCCTTCACTGGCCACATCCTTAATCTACAACAAGAACACGTTCCTCACTGGCAATATGTGACGAAGCCTACAGATCAGCCTTGGTTTGGCTTTCGTTGTAAAGAGGCTGCTACTGCTAAGTACAAAGCATGGCGAAGGTATAAGAGACATCCTACCACCTATAACAGGAACTTGCACAGGCAAGCCTGTAGGCATATGGGTGACGTTCAAAAGTGGGCCATTGCTAAATGAGAAGTGGACACAAAAAGGAAGCTAGCATCAAGTAGGGTAGGCTCCAAAACCTGGTGGTCCCTGGTCAAGGACAGACAAGGTTATCTGCCTGATGAACTCATTCCACCTCTAAATCGACAGGATGGGACCACCTCTACTAGTAGCCAAGAGAAGGCAGACCTCTTTGCCGAACATTTTGCTACCAAAATGCAAGTTCCTGATCCAGCAAGGGACCCTCCTTGGCTAGCTGCAAGAACTGTGTCCAAACTCTCAGTGGTGACAATAAGGCAGGAGGAGGTGCATTTCCTTCTTAAATCGCTTGACCAAGAAAAGGCTGTGGGCCCAGACAAGTTGAGCCCAAGTTTGCTGAGAAGATGTGCAGACCAGCTAGCAACACCTCTAACTCACATCTTTCAGCACTGCCTAGTACAGTGTAAATGGCCCTCTCTGTGGAAAGAGGTAAATGTAGTCCCTGTTCACAAAAAGAAGAGCAGAGCAGAAATCAGCAACTACAGACCAGTGTCACTCCTGTCAATCACTGGTAAGATCCTTGAGACAATAATCTCAAGACAAATGACAGAGTTTTTTTTGACTACCACTCACTACTTTGTGATCATCAATATTGCTTTAGGAAAGGTTACTCTGCTGCTGATCTATTGTTAAACCTCTCCACTAAGTGGCACCAGTCACTGGATGAATCCAAAGTCAGCTGTGTGGTAGCACTGGACATTGCTGGTGCTTTCGACCGGGTGTGGCACCAGGGCTTCTTAGCAAAACTTCAAGCACTGGGAATTGCAGGCTCTATGCTGTGTCTCCTCAGTGATTACCTTCATGGTAGATCTCTAAGGGTAGTTCTCAATGGAACTGAATCAGCAAGACATCCTATAGGGGCAAGTGTTCCACAAGGAAGCGTGCTGGGACCATTGTTATGGAATGTCTACTTCAACGACCTTCTTCATCTCATCCCAGAATCCCATGCATATGCAGACGACTGTACACTGACATTCACTTATCCAAGAGAAGAAATGCCAGCTGCTCTAAGCTACATCAATCACCAGCTAAGAGCTATATCAGCTTGGGGAAATAGATGGCAAGTAACATTTGCACCTGAGAAAACACAAATGATGATGATCTCTAGGCACCATGATGGCAATGCTGGTGCAGTAGTAAGGATGAATAGGAGGGTGTTGGCACCTGGAGAAGAAGTTCATATCTTTGGGGTGAAATTTGACTCCAAACTAACCATGAAGAACAATGTTGGAAATCTTGCAAACAAGGCAGCCAGGAAGCTTACAGTACTTCGCCGTATCTCGCATCTGCTTGACAGTAGGGGTAGCAAGATTCTGTACGAGGCACAAGTACGCTCATACCTTGAGTATGCTCCACTTTCTTGGTTTGCCTGCCCCCCCCCCTCATCTGCGACTGCTTGACAGAGTAGAGAACAGAGCAAGACGTCTCATCTCTCGCCCGGACCCATCCTGAATAGATCTGTCATTTCAGCAGAGCCTTCAACACAGGAGGGATGTGGGTGGCCTTACTGTTATGTACAAGGTCAGTATTGTCAAAGTACCACACTTGGATCCACTTCGAGGACAGCGTGAAACAAGCTTTTATGCCACAAGACGGGCAGAAAGCAGCAACTTCACTCTGGCTGTACCCTTCTCCAGAACATCACTCCATGTGAGATCATATATATTCAGGATGACTCGAGTTTGGAACACATTCGTACAGCATTATGATGTCAACGAGATAAAGTCAGTTGATCAAATGAAAATGCTGGCCCACAGATGGCTCCAACTTCATCCTGTTCCCTACTTGTATGTCTCATAACAATAAAAATGCTTTCAAATGAGCTGATGTAGGTAACAGCTCTTAGCTTGTCAATAAAGTTAGGAATCCTTAACCTAACCTTGTCAAACCCTGTGTAAAAAAAAAAAAAAGGTAGCTTATGAGAGATTTCTCCAAAGCAGAAATGATATAAGAAGGGCAGAGTATATGGAGAGTAAAAGAAAGGTGAAGAGAGTGGTGAGTGCAAAAGAAGAGCAATTGATAGAATGGGTGAGACACTGTCAACAAATTTTGCTGAGAAGAAGAAAAAATTTTTTTGGAGTGAGATAAACAGGTTAAGAAAGTCTAGGGAACAAATGGATTTGTTAGTTAAAAACAGAGTAGGGGAGTTAGTAGATGGGGAGTTGAAGGTATTGGGAAGATGGCAGGAATATTTTGAGGAACTTTTAAATGTTGATGAAGAAAAGGAGGTAGTAATTTCATGCACTGACCAGGGAGATATGACATCTCTTAGGAGTGAAGAAGAACTGGATGTGAGTGTGGGGGAGGTGCATGAGGCACTATGTAGAATGAAGGGAAGTAAAGCAGCTGGAACTGACAGGATCATGCCAAATGTTAAAAGCAGGGGGAAATATACTGTTGGAGTGGTTGGTATTTTTGTTCATTAAATGTATGAAAGAGGGGAAGGTACATTGGAACCTTGACTTATGAGTGCCCCAACATATGAGTTTTTCGAGTTCGAGCCATCGCTCAGTCGATTTTTTGCTCTGAGTTACAAGCCAAAATCTGAGTTATGACCGAGTTTCAGAATGTTACCACTAGTTGGCACAGTGAATGCCACAACATCCGCTCAGCAGTGCACATGTTTACCTCACCGTGGAAGCATTTCTCTTGTGTTGTGCTTGCATTTTGTGCAGTTATTTTGCCAAATTTTCTTTTTCTAATCATGGGTCTTAAGAAAGTAAGTGCAGAGGACAATGCTGAGAAGAAAAAGAGGATGATGTCCATTGAATTAAAGAATGAAATCATAGATAAACACAAGCAAGGAGTGCGGGTTGTGAACTTGGCCAGGCAGTACCAACGTAGTACTTCTATGATATGTACAATACTGAAGCAGAAGGAGTCGATAAAGGCTATAGCACCAGCCAAGCGATAAAGTGTAGCATTAAGAGTGTAGCAATTAAGTTCAGCAATAAAGTGTAGCTTTAAAAGTGTAGCAAGTAGCTTTTCTTTTCCACCCTCCACCTCTGCCAGCATCTGTTCTCCAAGGTAAATTTGTACACTTTATAAAACCAGTTTATTTCTTTACATTCTCTATTATGTTTTATTATGTTTTTATACAATATTTCTTATTTATAAATACATTGTTTCAGTGTTTTCCTTATGAAACTAGTGATCTAGTGCAGTTAGCCTCACAAACACTCCGTTTTCAGAAGGGTAAGAATGGTCAGAGCAGGAGCGGGAGTGGCCGCCACCACTCGTCACATAATGACATATTATATTCATTCTAGAGTATACACCTCTTCAAGGGGGGCTCCTTGGTGTGGTGAAGAGGCTCTTGGTCTGAGGCATTAGACCTGTTGGTTTCCTTCCTCAGACAGAACCTAATTACCCCAATCCCCCCTTCCCTATCCCATCCTCCCCATCCTCCCTTTTTTCCTTTCCTCCTCCTCCTCCCCACCCCTCCCTTTTGCCCTTCTTCTTTTTGGCCTTTGGGATTTTTCCCACAGGCACACTAGTTCATAGGTAGGGGAAAGGGTACTGGGGTCCATCCCATTCCGTTGAGGTTCTTGGTGGTGGCATAGTTTGCCGTGGGATCTGGATCGCCTGGGGATGTCCCGATCCCTCTCCGGTATCCCGGAAGGTGGCTTTGGGTGTCTTTCGGGCGACGGGTGTATCTCTGGAAGCCACCTTTCAGATTCCGGGGGTGGTGGCCAAAGGAGGTATGCTTTGTGGCAGATATCCGGCCGCCCTCTCTTTTGTCCACCGAGGTAGCTCGGCAGATGTGAGGTTGCTATCCCAGATTGCTGGTTTACTGGCATAAAGGGTAGGGTATGGCATGGGTTCCATGCTGCATCTGCGCTACTTGCGGTGCTGAGGTCCTCTTGGGCGCGGAGGGAGATTTCTGGCCCTTTCATTCCTCCTAGGAACTATCCCTCCCCGGTCCCCCCTTTTTTTATTCTTTTTAAAAACAAAAAGAAAGAAGTAACCTAACCATGGAGTCCCAAATCCATGATCCCGCTACCCCCGGGTCCCTTATTGTTACCGCACCCTGTTCTGACCTCGCCTCGTCTTTTGGCCACTCTTTGGACACTCCTAATGCCCCTGTACTTCTTGCTGGTGCTGTTTCCTTACCCGCTGCAGGTACCGGGGCTTCCACTGACTCCTTCGATTTGTCTGACCTCCGCTCTCCTTTGACTATGCTTCCGGCCTCTCCCTCTGTGGTGCGACGATTTTCGAATCACCAGCCCGTCTCACGTTGGATCGACTCTGGTCCCACTTCTAACCACCAACGACAATCTCGTGACGTTGTTACTTCGTTACCTTCCCATTCTACTCGGGAAAGACCGACATGTCATGCACCCCTTTCTCCACACTCAGTTTCGGACCACACAATGGACTAAATTCTTTACTTTACGACCGACTTCTACAGCCTATCTTTCTGACCATAGTATTGGCAATGCGCTCCTACGCCACGTTGGTAGAGATATTTCCTTTCATGCTCTTAAGAGTGGTACGCGCATCACCACAGTCCAGAATTCTACCCAAGCTCATGATCTTTCTCTTCTTTCACATATCAATACTATTCTTATCACTGTCGAAAAACATCATTCCCTCAATTCTTGTAGTGGTACTGTTATTCTGCCCCATACCATAGTCCAACAGAATTTCCAGACATGTGGCAGTGATATTCTCAAACATCTGGAACTCCAAGATCTCCCAATTCTCAAGGTAGACACTTATGTTCTTCCCGCCCGCGGGCGAAGACGATGCCCTTGCAATGTAGCTCGTTTAACTTTTGACAGCTGTGAACTCCCATCCTCTGTTTATGTAGCAGGACATCGGTTACAAGTTCAGAAGGTGATCCCTACACTGCAACAGTGTAGGAATTGCTGGCGATTTGGCCACTCAGCAAAATATTGCAGATCTATAGCCGAATGCCCAGTCTGTGGTGCCAATGACCATTCTAGTACATCTTGCAGTCGACCTCCCTCTTGCCTTAATTGTCATGAGGCTCACCCTTCGTACTCTCGCCGTTGCCAGGTCTACTTAAATGAGCGGGAAATTCGTTGCCTCAAAGAGGCAGGTGGTCTCCCTTATGCTATTGCAGTTTCTCATCTCCGCCTTTCTTATTCTCCGTGTTTCTTATTCTCCTGTTTCAAAACGTCCCCCCCACTTCTGGGGTCCCATCTTCTGCAGCCTCCTCTGCGGTTGCCAGTCCCATAGTCACTCCTGTATCTAATTCTTTTGCTGTCCTGGGCTCAGACATCCCTACTTCAACACCTCAGTCTGTCCTCACTTCTTCGTGTTCTCCCTCACATACCCCGGTATCGACAAGACCTCGTACGACACCTCCTCCCAATCGTCCCTCTACTTCTCAGAGGTCCAACAAATCTCCTTTAACCCCTCCTTCCCTTCATCCACCTCCACATTTTACCTTCCTGGTCTCTGTACCTAGGTCTTCCCCTTTCACTGGCTCCGTTACAAGTGTGGAGATTCATCCTTCTCCTCGTACTGTGCCTTCCTCCCCTGTCCCCTCCCAAGTTTCTTCCTCTTCTGCCATCTCCTGAGTTTCTGCCTCTTCTGTCCCCTCCCACACTTCTCCAGTTCTCTCCACCCTTTCACCCCCCCCCTACCTTGGTACTACAGTCCATTACAGCTCCAATCTTTACTCAAACTCCTCCTCCTTCCATCTCCAATATTGTCTCCCATACAACGCCTCTGAACTCCGAAACACTTGAAGCAATCTCTGAATATATTGCAGAGACCAAACCATCAATGGACACTGATCCACCCTCTGTTCCTTCTCTTTCCTCTTCTCCATCTGCGCAACTCCTTTCTTCACAACGCACCGTTCCTTCGCTACTTGAACGTTTTCCTTTGCCACTGCATGTGGACTTTTCTAACCCTTCTAGTCCGTAGGTACCCTTACCTGTGGATTTCAGGTATCTTTATCGTTGCCAATCATGGCCTATTTACAGTGGAATACTCGCGGCCTCAGGGGCAATCGGGGTGAGCTTCAGATGTTGCTCTCCCAGTTTTCCCCTGTTGGTGTTTGCTTACAGGAACCAAAATTACACTCTGCCGTTATCTATCCCATCTCAGGCTGATATTCCGTACCATCAGCTATTTGTTCGTACTTCGCTGCATTACACAGCAGCCTGTATCCACTTGCATAGGTGGTATACACTCTGTTCTTTGTATCTCTCTCCTTCTCGGGCATTATCTATCCCGGATATTGCCTTTCTTGTTTCGTCATTACCGCCACCACTTCTGTTACTTGGCGATTTTATTGCCCATCATTTCCTCTGGGGGGGGTCTTATTGTGATTCCCGTGGCATTCAGTTAGAGGCTTTTCTTGCTACCCACCCCCTCCATGTTTTAAATACAGGTACTCTCACCCATTTTGATCCTCGGACTCGTACTCTCTCTTGCGTCGATCTCTCAGTCTGCTCTTCCTCTGCCGCATTAGACTTCACCTGGTCTGTTCTCCTGGATTTACATGACAGTGATCATTTCCCAATCATTCTTACTTCCCATTCATATTCACCACCTCTTCATAACCCACGCTGGCAATTTGATCAGGCAAATTGGAACCTTTACTCACAACTAACTGTTTTTAGTGAGGTTCCTTCTTCATCCTCCATTGATGTGCTTTTACACCTCTTCTTGTCCTCCGTTTTAACCGCAGCTTCTCATTCTATACCCCAAACTTTGGGCAGGCATTCTCAGAAATGCGTGCCTTGGTGGTCTCCTGCTTGTGCTCGTGCAGTATGTTTGAAACGCGCTGCGTGGGGCAGGTACCGGTATAATAGAACCACGGAGAGACTTCTTGATTTTAAGCAGAAGCGTGCGATCGCTCGCCGTGTCATCCATGACGCTTAACTCACTTGCTGGCGAGATTATGTCTCCACCATCACCTCTGCTTCCTCTATGAGTGTAGTCTGGAAAAAAGTATGAAAACTGAGTGGTAAATATTCTCCTGACCCGGCTCCTGTTCTGCGGGTTGCCGGTGTTGATATAGCAAACCCACTAGATGTTGCCAATGAAATTGGCAATCTGGTCCATATTTCTCAGGGGCTCCATCTATGCCCCTCGTTTGTTTCCTCAAAGTCTGCCAGAGAGTTAGCACCCTTGGACTTTTCTTCTCTCGGAGAAGAACAGTATAATGTGCCTTTTACACTTCAGGAACTGGAGGCAACACTCTCAGCTTGCCGATCATCGGCAACTGGGCCCGACGACATTCATATTCGTATGCTACAACATTTACATCAGTCAGCCCTTGCGGTCCTATTATGCCTTTTCAATCTTATTTGGTCACAAGGAGTTCTTCCACAGCTGTGGAAATCTGCCATTGTTCTCCCTTTCTGCAAACCAGGTACTTCGGGACATGAAGCCTCCCACTATCGTCCCATTGCTTTTACCAGTGCAGTTTGCAAAGTGATGGAACGCTTGGTAAATAGACGTTTAGTGTGGTATTTAGAGACACACAACAGTCTCTCCACTCGTCAATATGGCTTTCGTATGGGCCGTTCTACCATAGACCCCTTACTACACTTGGATACGTATGTTCGTAATGCCTTTGCGAATAACCACTCGGTTATTGCCATAGTTTTTGACCTTGAGAAGGCATATGGCACAACTTGGAGGTAAAATATTTTGGCCCAAGCCCACTCCTTAGGCCTTCAAGGCAATCTACCATCCTTCCTTAAGAACTTTTTAACTGACAGACATTTCCGTGTTCGGGTTAATAATGTGCTCTCCCCGGACTTTATCCAAGCTGAAGGTATCCCCCAGGGATGTGTTCTGAGCACAACACTTTTTCTCCTTGCTATAAATGATTTGGCCATCCAATATTTGGTCATCACTCTATGTTGATGACTTCACTATTGCCTGTGCAGACGCTGACTGTCACTTCATTACAGTTTCTCTCCAGCATGCGGTTGACTGTGTTTCTAATTGGGCCACCACACATGGGTTTAAATTTTCCAGTACCAAAACTCACCAAATTACTTTCACTAGATGCTCTGTGATCTCCGATCATCCTTTGTACCTCTATGGCACCCGTATCCCTGAACGTGATACAGTTAGGTTTCTAGGCCTCCTCTTTGACCGTAGGTTATCCTGGAAACCTCACATTACCTCTCTGAAGACAACTTGTCACAGCCGGCTGAACCTTCTTAAAACCCTTGCTCATCTTTCATGGGGAGCTGATTGTTAAACTCTCCTTCGCCTACATTCCACCCTCATTTTATCGAAACTTGACTATGGTGACCAGATCTATTCAGCTGCCTCTCCTACTACTCTATCTAGCCTCAACCCTATTCATCACCAAGGATTACGTTTATGCCTTGGTGCTTTTCGCTCTTCCCCTGTTGAGAGCCTCTATGCAGAAGCGAACGTTCCATCCTTATCCGATCGCCATAATGCCCATTGCCTTCGCTACTATGTACGCTCTCATGATCTCCGCAGTCCTTCCATTTATAGAATGGTCACCAATATTAGTAGACATTCTTTATTTGTTCACCACCCCTGTTTGCTCCATCCCTTCTCTCTTCACCTACATTCGCTCTTGTCTTCTCTTCAATTTCCACCTTTCTATGTTCATGTAGCATCTCACTTTTCCTTACCCCCCTGGGAAGTTCCTGCTGTTCGAGTCTGTTCTTTCTCACTCCCTTGCTTGAAAGCCCAACTGTCTATGGTAGCGTCCCGCTCTCTTTTTCTTGACCGCTTCAACTCTCATTCTCATGCCATTGCAGTGTACACAGATGGCTCTAAGTCTTCTGACAGCGTAGGATTCGCAGCAGTGTTTCCGGACAGCGTCATACAAGGGCAATTACTATCTTCGGCTAGTATCTTTACTGCTGAATTGTATGCCATTCTTGCAGCACTTATCCGTATTGCATCTATGCCTGTGTCATCATTTGTGGTTGTCTCAGACTCCCTTAGTACTTTACAGGCTATACAGAAATTTGATACACCTCACCCCTTAGTCCTCCGTATCCAACTTTGGCTACGCCGCATCTCTACCAAGCATAAAGATATTGTTTTTTGTTGGGTCCCTGGTCATGTTGACGTATAGGGCAATGAACAGGCAGACACTGCTGTGTGGTCAGCAGTACATGACCTACCAGTTTCATATAGAGGTGTTCCATTTATGGACTATTTTGCTGCAATAGCTACCCACCTTCACACCTGTTGGCAACAACATTGGTCTACTTTACTCGGTAACAAACTTCAATCTATTAAACCGAGTACAGTGGACCTCCGGTTCGCGAAGTCATCGGTATCCGATAAATCCGGTATCCGAAGCATTGTATCGCAAAAAATTTGCCTCGGTTCCTGTTAAAAAACCCGGTATGCGATACGATTCGTACGAGACATGTCCATGTGTGGCCTGAACTGCCCCATGTGCACCAGTGTTTACAAGCCAGCCAGTGTGCATGCATCTAAGAATACATTCGGTACATTCCATATTATCCATATTATCACTGTTTTTGGTGCTTGTTTCTGCAAAATAAGTCACCAAGGGCCCCAAGAAAGCTTCTAGTGCCAACCCTGTGGTAAAAAGGGTGAGAATTGGTATGGAAATTAAGAAAGATTTTGAAGGGTTTGGGGCTAACCCTGAGAAGCCTATGCCAGTTGTGGAATCCATTGTGCCTACTTCAAAAATTAAGGAAATGTGTGCAAAGTGGGTTGAACTGCAAACCTTTATGGATGAAAATCACCCTAACACAGCTATTGCAAGCTGTGCTGGTGACTATTACAATGACAATGTTATAGTCCATTTTAGGAAAGTCATAAAGGAACGAGAGGTACAGGGCTCTATGGACAGATATGTTGTGCGACAGAAGCCCAGTGACTCTCAAGCTGGTCCTAGTGGCATTAAAAGAAGAAGGGAAGTAACCCCGGAAAAGGACTTGCTACCTAAAGTCCTAATGGAAGGGGATTCTCCTTCTAAACATTAAAAACTTCGACGCTCTCCCCTCCTCCCATCCCATCAATCATCACCATATCTTCATTAAAGGTAAGTGTCAATTATTCTATTGTGATTATTCTATTGTTATTATTGTTACTGTAATTATTTTATTGCGTTAAACTTAATATTTCATGTGGTAAAAGGTTTTTTTTTTTCATACTTTTGGGTGTCTTGCACGGATTAATTTAATTTCCATTATTTCTTGTGGGGAAAATTGATTCGCTTTCCGATAATTTTGCTTTACGATGAGCTCTCAGGAACGGATTAATAACGTGAACTGGGGGTCCAATGTACAGTGGACCCCCGGTATTCGATATTAATCCGTTCCTGAGAGCTCATCGAATACCGATAATATCGAAAGCCGAATCAATTTTCCTCATAAGAAATAATGGAAATCAAATTAATCCGTGCAAGACACCCAAAAGTATGAAAAAAAAAAATTTTGCATGAAATATTAAGTTTAATGCAATAGAATAATTACAATAACAATAAAATAATTGACACTTACCTTTAATGAAGATCTGGTGATGATTGATGGGATGGGAGGAGGGGAGAGGTGTTAGTGTTTAGAAGGGGAATCCCCTTCCATTAGGATTTGAGGTAGCAAGTCCTTTTCCGGGGTTATGTCCCTTCTTCTTTTAATGCCACTAGGACCAGCTTGAGAGTCACTGGACCTCTGTCACACAACAAATCTGTCCATAGAGCTCTGTACCTCCCGTTCCTTTACGATTTGTCTAAAATGGGCCACAACATTGTCATTGTAATAGTCACCAGCACAGCTTGCAATAGCTGTGTTAGGGTGATTTTCATCCATAAAGGTTTGCAGTTCAACCCACTGTGCACACATTTCCTTAATCTTTGAAGTAGGCACAATGGATTCCACAACTGGCATAGGCTTCTCAGGGTTAGCCCCAAACCCTTCAAAATTTTTCTTAATTTCCATACTAATTCTCACCCTTTTTACCACAGGGTTGGCACTAGAAGCTTTCTTGGGGCCCACGGTGACTTATTTTGCAGAAACAAGCACCAAACACAGTGATAATATGGATAATATGGAATGTACCGAATGTATCCTTAGATGCGCGCACACTGGCTGGCTTGTAAACACTGGTACACACGGGGCAGTTCAGGCCACACATGGACAGGTCTTGTACGAATCGTATCGAATACCGGGTTTTCAATCGAATACCGAGGAAAATTTTTTGCGATATAATGCATCGAATACCAGATTTATCGAATACCGATGCCATCGAATACCGGGGGTCCACCGTATAGGTTACTGGCCGTCTTCTTGTCACCAGTGCCGAGGTTGGGAGACTACTCTCTCCCATCTCCGCATTGGCCATACTCATCTTACTCATGGATATCTCATGGAGAGGCGCCCTGCTCCTCTCTGTGAGAATTGTCAGGTTCCATTATCGGTCAGCCACATTCTGTTAGACTGCCCACGTTATCAACGAGCACTCAGAATTTACCTCCAATGTCATCTTCGCTCCACTGCTCTCTCTTTACCTTCCTTTCTCTCTGATGGACCCACCTTTCATCCGGACTCTCTCATTGACTTTTTGACAACAACTGACTTACTTCACAAACTCTGATGATACCTTCAGCCCTTTCTACCTCGATCTCTTGCTACCCTCTACCCTGCACTATCCCCTGCCCCGCTGTTTTCTGTAACCTACTGATCGCCCCTCCCCCCTTCTGCCGCCCAATACCCTCGCTTCCTTTCCTACCCTGCAGCACTGTATAGCCCTTGTGGCTTAGCGCTTCTTGTTGATTATAATAATAATCTAGAGTATACAGTGGAACCCCAGTTATAGCCCATAATCCGTTCCAGAAGGGTGACCTAAATCTGAAATGGCCTAAAACTGAATCAATATTTCCCATAAGAAATACTGTAAATACAATTAATCCATTCCAGACACCCAAAAATATTAACAAAAAATACATTTTGTAAAGATTAACTATAATTTTACATACACAAAACAATGAGAAAGAAATGCAGTAATTTTAGTAATACATAAATGAACATTACATTCCTTTACTGAAGACTTGTTGGCATATGGAAGAAGGCGAGGAAGAGAGAGGGAGGACTGATTATTGTTTGGAAGGGGAATCCCCCCCCATATGGACTTTAGGTATCAAAACCCTCTCTGGGGTTCCCTTCTTTTACTGGCACTAGGACCAGCATTGTCATTGAACATGTGGCAGACACGACTTGCAACACTTTGTTAGGGTGATATTTCTCCACAAAACTTTGCACCTTCCTCCACTTTGCACAAATGACCTTAATCACAGAATAAGGCATGTTCTTCTCTCTTTTTTCCTCCTCCTCTGAAGCAGTTTCCTTAGCTGTGATCTGTTGCTGTTCCAGTTGAAGGTCTTGCAGCTCTTCAGTGGTTAGCTCTTTCCTGTGGTCATCCACCAACTCTTCCACATCCTGGCCACTCACATCCAATCCATGGACTTCCCAAAGCCACAATAGATTCTACAACAGTAGGGTTGTCAAGTGTGTGTGGGGAAGTACCCTTGCTGGTGTGTGGGGAAGTACCCTGGCTGGTGTGTGGGGAAGTACCCTGGCTGGTGTGTGGGGAAGTACCCTGGCTGGTGTGTGGGGAAGTACCCTGGCTAGTGTGTGGGGAAGTACCCTGGCTGGTGTGTGGGGAAGTACCCTGGCTGGTGTGTGGGGAAGTACCCTGTCTGGTGTGTGGAGAAGTACCCTGTCTGGTTGTCTGGTGTGAGGGGAAGTACCCTGGCTGGTGTGTTTGGAGAAGTACCCTGGCTGGTGTGTGTGGGGAAGTACCTTAACTGGTGTGTTCTTTCTGGAATTCTCTTGTGTTTCTCGCCTTGTTTACCAAAGGGCTGGCACTCTGAACTTTCTTATTTCACAGTTGCAGTCAACAAAAAAACACCAGACACAGTGGATGAAGCCGCAAAGTATTCCTAATCCAACAAGAGAGATGCACAGAGTGAGTGTGATATGTGTGAGGAAGAGTGTCGCCGGTCGGTTGTGACGCATCTCATACGGCCTACATCTGAGAGCATGGTCAATATCCAGAGCAAAATTTCGCTGATAAAAGTGCTCGATTTCCAAATTGGCCTATTTCCACAATGGCCTGTAACTGGGGTTCCTCTCTATATCATGTTTCTGTGTTATTTATATTGTTTATTATGTCATATTAGATCACTTGTGATAGATAAATAAGCCATGGAGTTGATATTAGCATTATATTGAAGTACAGCGGACCCTCATTTTTCGTAATTAATCCGTTCCAGAAAGTGTGACGAATGGCGAAATTGACTTTTTGCAAAACCATTTTCCCCATAAGAAATAATGTAGATCTAATTAAGCCGTTTCAGACCAAAAGTATTAACAAAAAAATATTTTCTTTTACATGAAATATAGGTTTACATACACAGAAAACAATGACACATGAAGAATAAAACAATAATAACATCATACTTACCTTTATTGAAGATTCTTGTTAGTGTATGAATAAAATATGTCATAATGCACAGTGGTCCCTCATTTATCATAATTAATCCTTTCCTGAAGGTGTTACTATTATCGAAATCTACAATTTTCGAATCAATTTTCCCCATAAGAAATAATGTAAATACAATTAATCCGTTCCTGACACCCAGAAGTACTAAAACAAAAATTTTTTTTACATGAAATATAGATGTAGTACATAAACAATACAATGGCACATGATGAATGAAACATTAACAGCATAACACTTACCTTTATTGGCGATTCTTCTTAGTGTATGGAAGACTGGAGGAGGAGAGAGATTGGATTATTTACAGTTTGGAAGGGTAATCCCCTTCCATCAACACTTCAGATACCAATTGCTTTTCTGGGGTTACTTCTCTTCTCTGTTTCTTAATGCCACTAGGACCAGCTTGAGAGTCACTGGAGTCCTGTCTCGCAAAATAACTGTCCAGAGTGCTCTGTTTCTGGCGTCTCTAACAATTCCCTAAAATGGGCCAAGACTTTGTCACTGTACATGTTGCCAACATGACTTGCAACAGCCTTGTTAGGGTGATGTTTCCCCATAAATCTTTCCATCTTACCCCACATTTCAAAAATCTCCCTAATTTCTGAAGAAGGCAACGTCTTCCATCTCTCTTCCTCTTCCTCTGCAGCAAGATTCTGAGCTGCGATCTGTTGCTCTTCCTGCTGAAGCTCTTGCAGCTCCTCAGTGGTGAGCTCTTTGTTGTGGTCTTCCACCAACTCTTTCACATCCTCCAAACTCACATCCAACCCCATGGAACTCCCCAGTGCCACAATAGATTTAACAACAGACATAGGCTCATCAGGGTCAGCCCCAAACCCTTCAAAATCCCTCTTGTGGACACAATCCAGCCACAGTTTTCTCCAAGCAGAGTTCAAAGTCTTGGTAGTCACTCCCTCCCAAGCCGTACCTATAACGGTTATGCAATGGAGGATGCTGAAGTGTTCTCTCCAAAAATCTCTTAGGGTCAAGTGAGTGTCTGAGGTCACATTCAAGCACCTTTGAAACATTGTTTTGGTGTATAGAGTTTTTTAAAGTTTGCAATGACCTGCTGGTCCATGGGCTGGAGGAGAGGAGTGGTATTCGGGGGCAAGAACTTTACTGTGATGAGCCCAAACTCCTCGAAAATTAGGTCATCCAAGTTTGGAGGATGAGCAGGTGCATTGTCCATTACTAGGAGGCACTTGAGATCCAATTTCTTTTCCAGGAGGTAATTCTTCACACTAGGGCCAAACACTTCATTGAACCACTCGACGAAAATGTCCCTCGTGACCCATGCCTTATTATTAGATTTCCAAAACACACACAATTTACTCTTCATAACATTGTTTTTCCTGAACACTCTGGGATTTTCAGAATGGTACACTAGTAACGGCTTCACTTTGAAATTCCCACTAGCATTAGCACAGAACATGAGCGTCAGCCTGTCTTTCATAGGCTTGTGTCCTGGCAGTGCCTTTTCCTCCTGTGTAATGTAGGTCCTCTTTGGCATTTTCTTCCAAAAGAGGCCTGTTTCGTCACAAATGAACACTTGTTCAGGTTTCAGTCCTTCAGCCTCTATGTACTCCTTGAATTCATGCACATATTTTTCAGCCGCTTTGTGGTCCGAACTGGCAGCCTCACCATACCTTACCACACTGTGTATGCCACTACAGTTCTTAAATCTCTCAAACCAACCTTTGCTGGCCTTAAATTCACTCACATCACCACTAGTTGTAGGCAGTTTCTTTACCTGATCGTCATACAACTGCCTAGCCTTTTCACAAATAATCGACGTCATAATACTATCTCCTCCTAATTGTTTCTCGTTTATCCACACCAATAATAACTTCTCAACCTCTTCGAGTACTGGTGATGTCATTTTTGTCAACATATTTACCCCCTTTGCAACAACAGAGTCCTTGATTTCCTTTTTCTTGGCCACGATGGAACATATGGTTGTATAGGGTTTGTTATACATCCTGGCCAGTTCGGCCACATGTACGCCACTTTCATATTGTTCAATGATGTTTTTCTTAAATTCAGTCGTATTTCTCACCTTCTTTATCAAAGGCTTGGCACTAGGAGCTTTCTTTGGAGCCATGGTAGCATATTTAGTATGCAAGCACTAAAATGAATGGAATGTATTATGAAATATTTCGTATGAGCAAGTGAGGGGACCATCGCTCACTGGTAAACAATGCCACACTGGCTGGGAAGGGAGGCTGCCCCGGCTAAGAGCGTGCGTATGCGTCCTGGACGAACTACTATTCGCGAGCCAATCTATGATTAGGGAGTTCATGTTTTTACAAAAATATCGCTACGATTTCCGAAAATTACGACTCGAGTCCTACGATTATCGAGGGACCACTGTGTGTTAGGAATTGTGACGGTGGCAGGGGAGTGTGTTTGGAGGCAGGACAAGATAGTCCTTCAATATGACACTATTATCAACTCTATGGCTTATTTATCTATCACAATTCATCTAATATGACATAATAAACTATATTAATAACATAGAAACATGACATATACTCTAGAATGAATAAAAAATGTCATTACATATGTCACGAGTGGTGGTGTGTTTTGTTGCTGGGTGTATAATGGCCACTGAGAGCATAAGCCATACATAGTGTTGATGGAGGATGGCGGTGTTGTCAGTAGCCCTGTATAACTCCAACAACATTGGAGGAGTTAGGTTCATGCTGTCTCTTTTCTATCGATTAATCGCTTAACTTACTTGCTACACTGTTAATGCTACACTTTATCGCTGGCTGGTGCTAAAGCCTTTATCGACTTGTGCTGCTTTAGTATCGTACATATCGTAGAATCACTGAAGAAGGTACATTCTCCCCTCTCTCTTCCTCCTCCACTTTGTTACTCTGCTACGAGTTCTTTCTTGAATTCTATCGTGTTTCTCACGCTAGAATTCAAGGAGCTTTCTTTGGGGCCATGGTGACTTATTTAGCAGTTGCAAGCACTAAAGTAAATGGAATATTACGAAATGCATTGTATGAACGCGTGGGATCATCCTCACTCGCTGATAAACAGTGGCACACTGGCTGTGAATGGAGTGTGGGGCTGCTCGGGGCTGTGTGTACGCATCAGTGATGAATGACTACAGTGGACCCCCGCATAACGATATTAATCCGTGCATGAGAGCTCATTGTTATGCGAAATTATCGTTATGCGGATGAATTTTCCCCATAAGAAATAATGGAAATCAAATTAATCCGTGCAAGACACCCCAAAGTATGAAAAAAAAATATTTTTATCACATGAAATATTAATTTTAATACACACAAACTGAAAAAGGCATGCACAATTACATGACACTTACCTTTATTGAAGATCTGGTGATGATTGATGGGATGGGAGGAGGAGAGTCTTAATGTTTAGAAGGGGAATCCCCTTCCATTAAGACTTGAGGTGTCAAGTCCTTTTCTGGGGTTACTTCCCTTCTTCTTTTAATGCCACTAGGACCAGCTTCAGAGTCACTGGACTTCTGTCGCACAACATATCTGTCCATAGTGGCCTGTACCTCTCGTTCCTTTATGACTTCCCTAAAGTGTTTCACAACATTGTCAGTGTAATAGTCACCAGCACGGCTTGCAATAGCTGTGCGAGGGTGATTTTCATCCATAAAGGTTTGCACTTTCAGCCACATTGCACAGATTTCCATAATCTTTGTAGTAGACAACTTCTTCAATTTCTCTCTCCCCTCCTCCGAACCAGTTTCCTCAGGTCTGGCCTCTTGCTGTTGAAGTTGATCTATCAGCTCATCAGTGGTTAGTTCTTCATTGTCCTCCTCCACCAACTCTTCCACATCATCCCCACTAACCTCCAACCCCAAGGACTTCCCCAATGCCACAATTGATTCCTCAACTGGCATACTCCTCTCAGGGTTAGCCTCAAATCCTTCAAAATCCCTTTTGTCTACACATTCTGGCCACAGTTTCTTCCAAGCAGAGTTCAAGGTCCTCTTAGTCACTCCCTCCCAAGCCTTACCTATAAGGTTTACACAATTGAGGATATTAAAGTGATCTCTCCAAAACTCTCTTAGAGTCAGTTGAGTTTCTGAGGTCACTACAAAGCACCTTTCAAACAGAGCTTTTGTGTACAGTTTTTTGAAGTTTGCAATAACCTACTGGTCCATGGGCTGCAGGAGAGGAGTGGTATTAGGAGGCAAAAACTTCACCTTAATGAACTTCATGTCTCCATAAAGTCGCTCTGCCACGTCTGTAGGATGACCAGGGGCATTGTCTAACACCAGGAGGCACTTAAGTTCTAATTTCTTTTCAGTTAGGTAATCTTTCACATTGGGGGCAAATGCATGGTGTAACCAGTCATAGAAAAAGTCCCTAGTGACCCATGCCTTACTGTTTGCCCTCCACAGCACACACAAATTAGCCTTGAGGATATTCTTTTGTCTGAACGCTCTGGGAGTTTCTGAGTGATACACTAATAAAGGCTTCACTTTGCAATCACCAGTAGCATTGGAACACATCAACAGAGTAAGCCTGTCTTTCATAGGCTTATGTCCTGGGAGTGCCTTTTCCTCCTCAGTAATGTAGGTCCTGCTTGGCATTTTCTTCCAAAACAGGCCTGTTTCATCACAATTAAACACTTGTTCAGGTTTCAGTCCTTCACTTTCTATGTACTCCTTGAATTCCTGCACATATTTTTCAGCTGCTTTGTGGTCCGAACTGGCAGCCTCACCATGCCTTATCACACTATGTATGCCACTACGCTTCTTAAATCTCTCAAACCAACCTTTGCTGGCCTTAAATTCACTCACATCATCACTAGTTGCAGGCATTTTTTTAATTAAATCCTGATGCAACTTCCTAGCCTTTTCACTTATGATCACTTGAGAGATGCTATCTCCTGCTATCTGTTTTTCATTTATCCACACCAATAAGAGTCTTTCAACATCTTCCATCACTTGCGATCTCTGTTTCGAAAACACAGTTGAACCTTTGGCAAGAACAGCTTCCTTGATTGCCTTTTTGTTGCCCACAATAGTAGCGATGGTTGACTGGGGTTTATTATACAACCTGGCCAGCTCGGAGACACGCACTCCACTTTCATACTTATCAATGATCTCTTTCTTCATCTCTATAGTAATTCTCACCCTCATTCCTGTAGGGTTGGCACTAGAAGCTTTCTTGGGGCCCATGGTAACCTATTTTGCAGGTAAAATCACCAAAAACACTGTAATAATACGAAATATTCCGATTGTATGCTTGGATGTTACCACGGAGGCTGGCTGGTGAACAGTGCCACCGGCAGAACATGTGAGGCTGGCTCATTCCGCACATTAGACGCGTCTCGGACGAACAGCGGTGAGCGGGCTTTTTAGCGGTATGCGAGGCAAAATCTTAGCGATAAAACGTATCGGTATGCGGATTTAACGTTATGTAAGGCCAACGGTATGCCGGGGTCCACTGTATTTGCAAGTGAAACAACGATTCACAAGCCTATAATTTGACAAAAAAAAGTTATGATTTTTTAAAATTATAACTTACGATGCTTACGAAAAAAAGAGGGTCCACTGTATGTATTTTCTCCTGCCTCCCAAGAGCAGGAATTCCGCTGGAGCAGATTGGCATTTCAGTTAATTTCTGTGAGGAAAATTGATTTGATATACAAATGAACCTCTTCTTACAAGTGCATCCACGTGTGAGTTTTTCCAGAAACGAGCAGTTGCTTGGTCATTTTGTTTTGCTTCCAGACGCGAGCATAATTTTCAGATGCAAGCAAGCCTCGCATCTGGAGAGGCTCTTGCTCTTGATCTTGGGAATTGAATCTCAGTTGTTTGTTGGACTATCTTATTGAAACTTGGGCAATGTATGAATAAAAGATGCTTCTTAACGTACACCAAAATTGAAAGAAATCAGACAATAAATAATTTAGTTCACTTCTCAGCCATTAGCCGCCCCTTAGTGGTGTTTTCGTATGGTTTTTATGGTTGCATTCTCGTTTCTTCAGTCTCATTTGATGGAATGGAAGATATAGAAATAGATATGATTTTGATTGGTTTTATGACAAAAAGTACTTTAAAATTGAACTCAGAGCAGCAGAAATGTTTGATTCTTTGGCGATGTCCAAGAGTTAACAAATGAAGTCACTGTCCATTCCAATGTGCAGTAATGAATGGGTTGACATTATTTATACAATTATTACAGTAGTGAAGTAGTCTGCATAACAGTAAATCTTCTATTTTTTGTGTGAATAAAAATTACAAATTATTTATATTGTAATAATAATAATAATAATAATAATAATAATTCAGGGAAACCGGCAGGCCGGACTTGAGTCCTGGAGATGGGAAGTACAGTGCCTGCACTCTGAAGGAGGGGTGTTAATGTTGCAGTTTCAAAACTGTAGTGTAAAGCACCCTTCTGGCAAGACAGTGATGGAGTGAATGATGGTGAAGGTTTTTCTTTTTCGGGCCACCCTGCCTTGGTGGGAATCGGCCGGTGTGATAATAAAAAATAAAAAAATATAATAATAATAATAATAATAATAATAATATAATACATATAATAATAATACATACATGTATAATAATAATGTACTATATAATAATAATTATAATAATAGACAGCTTCGATAGGCCATCACTAGATGGCAGTGATTACCACAACAATACGGGAGCGGTTGTGGCCATCTCTACTTGTCACATAATGAAATATTTTATTCATTCTAGAGTATATATCAGGTTTGTATGTTATTTGTATTATTTATTATGTCATATTAGATGAATTATGATAGATAAATAAGCCATGTAGATGATATTAACCAAATATTGAAGTACGTACAGTGGTACCTCGAGTTTCAAACAGCTCCCAACTCGAACAATTATGTAAGTGTAGTTTTGTAAGTGCCTTAGTAAGTGTATTTTTGAGGGTCTGAAATGGACTAATCTATTTTACATTATTCCTTATGGGAACAAATTTGGTCGGTATCGGCACTCGAATAGCCTTCTGGAATGAATTAAGTTCGTAACTCGAGGTACCACCGTATCTTGTCGGGCATCCTGAGAGCTGGAATGGATTAATTGCATTTCAATTTAACCCTTTCAGGGTCCGTGCCATAGATCTACGGCTTTACATTGAGGGTCCAAACCGTAGATCTACACCATGAGCTCAGCTCCATCTGATAAGCTGTGAGTGGTAAATTTGGGCCTAGATATGAGAGAATACATCTATGTTGTATGTGTGCACCACATAAAAGAAATCCTGCAGCACACAGTGCATAATGAGAGAAAGAAAACTGAGATCGTAATTTTCGATTAAAACAGCAACTTTGCAGTGTTTTTTCTTATGTTTTTTACAGTTGTATTTGCAATTTCTTGGTCTCATTTGATAGAATGGAAGATATGTTACAGAAATGGAGATGATTTTGATTGGTTTTAGTACTGAAAATGGCTTGAAACTCAGCTCAAAGTAGCAGAAATGTTAAATTTTTGCCAATGTTCAAGAGTAAACAAATGACCTCACACGTCTAATACACGCCAGCTGGAGGGTTTAATATATGTTCACAAATGTGCTGATATTATATATACAATTATTACAATATTGCATGACAGTAAATCTTCTATTTTTTTGGTTTGAATAAAAATTCATTATTTGAATTAAAAATCAAAATGGAATTCATTTGTAAAGCCTGAAAACGTAACTAATGAACATAGAAAATGTTAGTATAGTGCCAGGAATGCCTGCATTGTTTATTCTGGACCCTATTTTAAAACTGGAATATTTTGAACTTTGCACTAATTTGGCCAAATTACCAATTTCCAATCACTTTATTTTGCAGTTGAAACAGTTGAGTTGGCAATTTCTTGTGCTCAATCGATAGAATAGAAGTAATATTAGTGAAATAGCTAAGAATTTGGTCGACTGGAATAAGGTAATTGGCCTCAAATGGGAGTCAAATTCGGCAAAAATCGCCGATGCGTAAGTATCACTGACACATCAAAATTCATGAAAGCATAATTTCATCAATTTTCCATCAAATTTCATACTTTTTGTTTTATTACCTTCAGAAAAAAATTCTCTACCATTTCATAAGAAAAAATAACAAAATTATTTTTTGAAAATTCTTAGACACTGGTGTGCACTTTGAAATTTGGCCTCTGGACCCTCAAAGGGTTAAATGAGGAAAATTCACTCTGCAAACGAGCAAATCCAGATGCAAGCAAGGTCACAGAAAGGATTAAACTTGTAAGTAGAGGTTCCACTGTACGAGCAAATTGAGTTACGAGCTAGGTCACCGAACAGATTAAACTCATAAGTCAGGGTACCACTGTACCTAGGGATTGGCAGAGATCATGTATAGTTCCTTTATATAAAGGGAAGGAGAGCAAAAGAGATTGTAAAAATTATAGGAGTACAGTGGAACCTTTACTTGCGAACGCATCCACGTGCAAGTTTTTGCAAATACGAGCAGTCGATGGGTTGATTTTTTGCTTCCATAGTGAGCAGAACTCAGGGGAGACTCCTCAACGCTGGTGAGGGGCTCTTGTTCTTGATCTAGGGAATTGTATCTCATTTGTTTGTTGGACTATCTTATTGAAACTTGGACAATGTATGGTGGAAAGATGCTTCTTAACGTACACCAAAAATGAAAGAAATCAGAGAATAAATAATGAGTTCACCTCTCAGCAACTAGCCACCCCTTAGCAGTATTTTCATATGGTTTTTATGGTTGTATTCTCATTTTTTTTTTGTCTCATTTGATAGAATGAAAGATATACAGTGGAGCCTCTACTTGCGAGTTTAATCCGTTCCGTGACCTTGCTCGCAACTGGATTTGCTCGTTTGCAGAGTCAATTTTCCTCATTTAAATTAATTGAAATGCAATTAATCCATTCCATTGGAATTCTGTACTTCAATAATTTCGCTAATATCAATTCTATGGCTTATTTATCTATCTCACTTCATCTAATATGATGTAATAAACATTTAAATAACATAGAAACCTGATATATACTCTAAAATGAATAAAATATGTATGTAATTCATGTAGTGGTATGGGCAGTGTCGGCGGTGGACGAGAGTTTGTCTGGACACCGGACAAAATACTTCATGAATAATTTCACTAATATCATTTATACGGCTTATTTATCCATCACAGTTCATCTAATATGACATAACAAACAATATAAATAACATAGAAACTTGATACATATATACTCGAGGATGAATAAAATCTTTCTTTCTTTCAACACACCAGCCGTATCCCACAGAGGCGGGGTGGCCCAAAAGGAAAAATGAAAGTTTCTCCTTTTACATTTAGTAATATATACAGGAGAAGGGGTTACCAGCCCCTTGCTCCTGGCATTTTAGTCGCCTCATACAACACGCATGGCTTACGGAGGAAGAATTCTGTTCCACTTCCCTGTGGAGGTAAGAAGAAATAAACAAGAACAAGAACTATTAAGAAAATAGAAGAAAACCCAGAGGGGTGTGTATATACTATATGCTTGAACATGTATGTGCAGTGTGACCTAAGTGTAAGTAGAAGTAGCAAGACGTACCTGAAACCTTGCATGTTCATGAGACAGAAAAAAAAAGACACCAGCAATCCTGCCATTGTGTAAAACAATTACAGGCTTGCGTTTCACATTCACTTGGCAGGACGGTAGTACCCCCTTGGGTGGTTGCTGTCTACCAACCTCCTACCTGTAATGAATTCAAATTCAAATTCAAATTCAAAGTTTATTCTCTATAAGGATTACAATGCTGAGTTTACAGAATTTGGTTATTGTGTGGTTTACATGTAGTAAAATAATAATTACAGAGTGTACCACTAGAACACCTAGCATGGCTAGGCATTTTGGGCAGACTTAAATTAAATCTTAAGTTTAAAATATTACAAAATTATGAGGTAAGTTGGTATTATGGCTAAGTGACTTAATACTAGTTTGTGAGTTTAGCAATGTGAATGCTTTTGTTTTGGCACTATACATAATTTCAGTATTGGAGTATCACAGGCCAACTTATGACTAGTTAAGATTCATTATTTTGAGATTGAGATTGATATTTCTGTTTATGGTCAAATGGGTGAGTGAGTGTAAGTGTTAACCACCAGGTGGTATTCGTGTAATTAGTTGACAGGGTGTATCAGGGAGATAAGATGTTTTCTGATGGTAGTTTTGAAGGTGATGAATGTGTCTGCAGTTTTAGAATTTTCAGGTAGGGTGTTCCAGATTTTAGGGCCTTTGACATACATTGAATTTTTGTAAAGGTTTAGTCGGACACGGGGAATGTCATAGAGATGTTTGTGTCTGGTGTTGTGCCTGTGGGTTCTGTCGCAACTATCAAGAAAGCGTTTTAGGTCAAGGTTAATATTGGAATTTAAGGTCCTGTAGATGTAGATTGCACAGTAGTAAGTGTGGATGTACTGAACAAGGAGTAAGTTTAGATCTATGAAGAGTGGGGGGGGGGTGTTGCCAGGGATGGGATTTAGTGATTATTCTTACTGCGGCTTTTTGTTGGGTTATTATTGGCTTTAGGTGTGTTGCTGCAGTTGAACCCCAAGCACAGATAGCATAGGTGAGGTATGGATATATAAGTGAATGGTATAGTGTGAGAAGGGCAGTTTGCGGCACATAGTATCGTATCTTGGAGAGGATCCCAACCGTTTTGGATACTTTTTTGGTTATGTGTTGGATATGGGTGCTGAAGTTCAGGTTGTTGTCGAGGTATAGGCCTAGGAATTTGCCCTCATTATGCCTGGCAATTAGAGTGTTGTCGATCTTAATGTTAATTTGCGCATCTCCTGCTCTGCTACCAAACATAATGTAGTAGGTTTTGTCAGTGTTAAGCGTAAGTTTATTGGCTGTCATCCAAGTCGATATTTTGATCAGCTCCTCATTAACAATGGTGTTGAGGGTGGCAAGATTAGGGTGAGAGATAACATAAGTCGTGTCGTCAGCAAAGAGAATGGGATTCAGGTGTTGAGATAAGTTTGGAAGATCATTGATGTATATGAGGAAGAGCAGGGGACCAAGGACACTTCCCTGCAGAACTCCAGTATCAAGTGGCTGTGTTGTTGATGCTGTGTCTTTAATGGTGACATACTGATACCTATTAGTAAGGTAAGATTTGAAATATGCAAGCGCGTGGCCTCTTATACCATAATGGTCAAGTTTGTGGAGTAGGATGCCGTGGTCTACTGTGTCAAAAGCTTTTCTTAGGTCAATAAAAATTCCTAGTGGGTGAGTAAAATATGTCATTATATATGTGGTGGCGGTGGCAGCGATGGCCGACGAGAGTTTGTCTGGAGACAGGACAAAATACTCCTTGAATATTTCGCTATTTATTTATTTATGTCTTTGCAAATAGTGCATTGAGATTATGTATTTACAATAATGGGTTGCGATGCAAAGAGAGCCTCTGTTATGCCTAGGCATTATGGGCCGACTTAACATTACAGTGGACCCCCGCATAACGATTACCTCAGAATGCGACCAATTATGTAAGTGTATTTATGTAAGTGCGTTTGTACGTGTATGTTTGGGGATCTGAAATGGACTAATCTACTTCACAATATTCCTTATGGGAACAAATTCGGTCAGTACTGGCACCTGAACATACTACTGGAATGAAAAAATATCGTTAACCGGGGGTCCACTGTATTGGCTTACTGACTACTTAACACTAAGAATTATATCATAGTTGGACAGTAGAATATTAATTATATCATAGTTGTACAGTAGATTATTAAATATAGGTGAATCTAATTTATATAAGACAAAAGATATATTCATATATTCAAAAATGCTTTTTGTGAAAACAATGATTCAGATGTATTCCCGTCGACAATGGATAAAAGGTTCAAAAGTAATTGTTGAAATTATGATTCGGGAATACATAATTGAGTATGTGAGTACTGAGTAAATATTTAGCATTTAGTCTAGGGTGATTAAGTGGCTTTGAGAAGAGTCTTAAATTGATTTTCAGACCGGGTTACTTAGTATCTTCCGGTAATGAATTCCATATTTTGGGGCCCTTTATGTGCATAGAGTTTTTACTCAGTGTGATATGGATACGAGATATATCAAAAAAGAGATCTGTGTCTTGTGTTATGGTCATGTGTCCTGTTAAGGTTGGTGAGAAGTTTGAGTGGAGGGTTTATATTTGCGTGTATTGTTCTGTGTATGTAGTAGGCACATAAATAAGTATGGATGTTCTTAATGGTGAGCAGATTCAGACTTTTGAAAATTGTGAAGTAATCTCCCTCTCTCCTACACACCCTAACCTGAGCCTCACTATCCTCATAAAAACTCTTTACAGCATTTACGTATTAACTTACTACCTATTCTATACACTTGCAACATCTGCCACATTGCTCCCCTATCCACCCTGTTCTCTGTCTTACCTTTAACTCTTTTAATAATAACCCTACCATACACTTTACCTAGTATACTCAGTAAACTTATACAGTGGAACCTCTACTTGTGAGTTTAATCTGTTCCATGACCTTGCTCGCAACTGGATTT